>NW_027069899.1:46187-133285 GCF_002906115.3 Quercus suber | reverse complement strand
AAAAAAAAAACAAGAGAAAAAGGAAAAATTCACTTCGCCCCCCCCCCCCCCCCCTCCCCCCATCTCATATTGCACAATTCATTGGATTTTCACTCATGTATAGATGTTATGTGTATAGTAGTTTAGTTCGATAATTATTAGATTTTCCTTACTTTATGAGTCTTGGAATTTCATGCGTATCAAAATGTCAAAAGCTTAGGACTAGGAGACACAGCAAGAGGTACCCCTTCTTTCATGGTTGCCTAAATTGTTCTCTTTTCGATTTTTCTCCCTTATTAGGTTGATTAATTACTTTTTGCTTAATCGAAAGCTGCTTTGTCTATTGAGCACATGCTTATTCATTGTCCTTTCACAATCTCCATCTGGTACCACTCAATTAATTTTGCCCATAAATCTCTCAAATTTTGGATTTCTTAATCCAAGTGATATTGTGAAATATATCATTTTCCACTCTTAAGTTTCTGAATGTACTTGAAGATGATAGAAACAAATTTATTTTGTTTCTCTCCATTCCATTTGACAATATTTGGAGGATTCAATATCAAACTTCTCTTGCACGCCTTATCCCTATATATAGCAAAAAAGCTACTGATGATAGCAGAATTGTTTTCAAGAGCATTTTGTTGCTTGGTCAGCCTTGAAATCCCCAATGGCTACTATATGGTCTACTCCTCTTGGTTGGGATAAAATAAATTTCAATGTGGCAATTAGGCCCCACTCAATATGTAGAAATGATATTAGGGGAGAGAGTTTTTTACCATTCCTCTTTGATGCCACCCTTTGACCCACTTAATGATGAAGTTCTTGCTGCTGTTCAAGCTTTGAAGTTGGTTGTCCACTATAACATTACCTATGTCCAATTTGAAGGAGATACTAAAATCAATGATTGAGGCTCTTCAACACTCTCCCCTCTCACCCAATGGAATTCCTTAGTCTCTTCTTCTTGCCTTCTATATCTTTGAATATAAGGCTGTGTTTGTTTCGGTTGAAAATGAATTTGAAAAAAATATTTTACACCTTGATGTGTGTTTAGTTGCGCACGTAAAATTTGGTCAAACTGAAAACCATTTCATCAATCATAAAATTCAACCCCCAGAACCATAAAATCAATTCCACACTTTATTTACCTTCAAATCAGTTTTATGGAATGAAAATCTGAAGAGAGACTAAGCAAGAGAGAGAGCTCAAAGAGAAAACCCAAAGAAGACTGGCAATCACTCATGCCAAGCCCAAGCCGAGCAAGGAGAGGGTACTGCCGGTGATGCCCAGAACCACCTCCAACACACAGCCCTGCCGTCACATGCAAGCCACTCCGCCGACTCATCCCTCATCCTCACTAACCCATCCCCTATACTCATCCTCACTGACCCATCCCTCGTCTGAACCAACCTATACCTTCATCTTGTTCTTGTTGCTGCTAAAGCTCGTCATCAACACCAAACACATATCAGAGCCTTGTATCTTATTCTTGTCACCGCCACTCTATAGCTCATCTCGTCCACCTCTCTTGATCTTGTCACTGCCGCCCTCTAGATCGACCCACCCATGACCGATCTCATTGTCACTGCCTCTAGATCAACCCCCCCTTTACCCGATTTCAACCAAGTTTCTCGATCTACCTCTCTCTTTCCCTCAATCTCTCACTCTTTTCTTCCTCCCCCTCTTTGTTTGACCGAGTTTGAAAGTTAATGGTTTTATTTTGATTTTTGTTTCTTTAAAAAGTTTATATCTTATAATTTTCTATTATAAAATTTGTCTGGAAACTGAAAAAATATGAGAAGCTAGTAGAAAATTTGCATTTTCCAGAATGTTACCAAACACTTGAAAATATTTTCTAATACAATTTTCAAAATGCAACCAAACACTCGAAAATATTTTCATTTTCCAAAAATATTTTCACTTGAAAATATTTTACACACGGAAAATAATTTACATGTTGCCAAACACTGCCTAAGCTCTTAAACTTCTAAGTTCTTTGTCTTGTGGGCAGATCTTGTAAATTTTTTGCTTATAACTTGGCCTGTTGGGCTTCTCATTACAATTTTTTTTTTTTTTTTTTTTTTTTTTATACAAGATAGAATTTCTACTCTAGAAACTTAAACCCCGGCCCTTACTCCTCACACCCCACAAGCACTTATACTTATGGAGTGACCATCACACCAAGGGTGTGCGGTGGTACTTCTCATTACAATTGAAATGGCCAGAGATGGGTCCAGGCCCTCTGTCTACTCTTTTGTCTAATATATAATCTTTTAATTTTAAAAATTAAATTCTAAGGCTTCTTTATGGTCTATGTAAATGGCAATTTACATTTAATTTTCAAATTTTTGTTTATTTATGAGTGAGGACTGTTACTAGCTTTCTAGTTCTCATAAAGATTTGTTCTTATTTTAAGACTAAAGACAAAAGAGGGGAATAATGGGGACGGGATTGAAAACACAAATCTACAAAACTATAATGCATGAAATGGCTTCACTTTCTAAAAAATTTCTCTACTTTACCTCCTTAACTAATCTAATCATGATTCTTCTCAAAAAAAAAAAAAAAAAAAAATCTAATCATGATATTTTCTTGAGTTTCTTTTCAAACTTTAAAAAATTGGTAACAGGCTTGAATTCGACTACCATTCCCTATGATATATAAAAGTTATAATATACCGTTTAAATTTTGATTTCAAAAGCCCTTCCTTAACCTTAAAGTTTTAGAAAACACTTAGGCTGTGTTTGGTTGCCGTAAAATATTTTCCGGAAAATAGCCTATTTTCTGGAAATGCTATTTTCGGGAAATGAAAAGATTTTCAAGTGTTTAGTTGCATTTTGAAAATTGTTGTAGAAAATATTTTCATGTGTTTGGTTTTATTATGAAAATGCCATTTTCCTACACATTTTTCACGTTTTCTCACCTATTTTCTCAGCATCCAAACAAATTTTATTACAAAAAATTTCAAAATCACAGCCAAATCCCAAAACCACACACCACCGAAACTCCATTTCAACCCACGGCAGAAAACTCCGGCAATCAAAAGCCACAAAATAAACAAAACCAAAGAAAAAAAATCAACAAATCTGGTCAGATCGTTGCGGTCAAGCCACTGGGTTCGATCGGCGTGGCACAGTGTGACTCACTTGGTCTTGCCGGCGCAGTGCAACTCGCTGGGTCTCGCCGACATGGTGCGACTCGTGGGTTTCACGGTGCGAATCGCTGGGTCTTGCGGTGCGACTCGCTGGGTCTCGTCGGCGCGGTGCGACTGGTGGGTTCGTGGGTCGAAGGTCACTGACAATGGGCTCTCGGCTTGGAGCGGTGGTTCGTGCTTTCTCGTGCTCTTTCTCTCTCTAACTCGCTGGGTTTCTCTCTTCGTGCTTTCTTCTCTGTTTTTCGAAAATGGTTATTTGAAGTGAAAATAAAAACGGAAATCCTTTTCACCCTTGACTCACAGTTAACTGAAAAGGATTTCTAGAAAATTGATTTTTCATGCACAACCAAACACCCGAAATTATAGAAAAGTATTTCCGGAAGTGGTTTTCACCCAAAACAAACGCAGCCTTAACTAAAGAATTGGCTTGGATTCAGTGCTCTGTGCACTGAACCCAACGGCCTTGCCCCTTAGGCCTTAACTAAACCTTGCACTATTCATTTTATTTCACTAAATATTTCATAACTATTAAGTTAGCGAGTTGTGAATAATAATTAATAAAGTGATGTTAACAGTGGACCCAAATCAATTGTTTTGAAAAAAAATATTATGTTTATAGCATTACTTATTATAACAAAATGCCTTCACTTTCAAGAACTATTCTTTGTATTTACTTTACCTCCTTCAGTAATCTACTCAAGACATTTTCTTGGGTTTTTTTTTTTTTTTTTCAAACTTTGAAAAACTGGTGTCAAGCTTGAACTTGACAACCCTTTCCTATGATTTATAAATATATATATATATATATTTTCAAAAGCCCTTCCTTAACTAAAATATATATATATATATATATTATTTCAAAAGCCCTTCCTTAACTAAACCTTGCACTTTTTATTTTATTTCACTAAATTTTTTTTATAAGATATTTTACAACCATCAAGTTGGCGAGTTATAAATAATAGATTATAAAGTGATGTTAGTAATGAATCCAACACACAACTATTATAAAAAATGTTATGTTTATAGCATCACTTTTTATAAAATTTCATTTTTATTAATTTGAAAGGACATTCCAAACTGCTCACAAAAATTTATTAGTTTTGAATTAAATATGGGTTCATCGCACGTAATTTATTTGCAATATTTTTTTATTTTATTTTCAAAACCCACCTTGTGTGTTTGGACCTTTGTAATATTGTAATGTCTCTCACTTGAGAGTGGATCCTACCCTTATGGTAACTGGTAATTAATTAAAAATTCAACCTAGCCTAAAATAAAAAAATAAAAAAATAAATAAAAAAGTATGAGAAACTTTCTACCCTAAAAATAATAATAATAATAAAAGAAACCCAAATATTGATTTTTTCATCTCTCTCTCTCTCTCTTAACCTTTCATATTTATCTATAGCTTGAACAACCGGGTTAGCAAAAATCATGCAAAGTCGCTACTTCTTCATAATTATTGAATCAGATCAGCATTCAATATAGAAGCTGATAACCATGTTTAAATATCCCAAAAAAATAAATAAGAAACCCATTTCAAGACTACAATATCGATCCCAATTATTGGCTAAAATAAGACTGTATTAATCCCATTAAGTAGTAGGAGAACAGATATAGATTCGTAACTTTATGCCAACTAATCATCGCTATTTGCATGTTTCACACAGTCAAGACTTCAAGCTATACCTACTGAGCAAGATGCGTGTTTGCTGATTTGATTTGAAAGAGTTGATACAAAATTAGTTTATCTGCCTCTCTTTTGGACTTTCATTCAAAGAACCAAATTCTAATAGAATTGTTGCTAGAATGACAGTACAGTTACAGCTTGAAAGCAAAAGCTCAAGGGTCGTACTAAACTTCTAGTTCTCTTTCTAAGTGATTTGTGTTTATGGGTAATGGATTGGATTGATCCTATTCATTTCTTCAGCGTTGTAATGCTTGGTACCCAAATATTAGCTCGGACGCATTTTCGATCTCTAATTTCTAAAAATATTAATGTCTCTCTATTACCAAAATTCAATATATATATATATATATATGAAGAAAAAAAAAATCTTCATTTACTTAATCTTGAATGTTGAATATAAATTACGTATGATGTGAGAGTAAGGAGATTGGATTTGGAATCCGCTTCTGTAGAGTCCACTGCCTTTGTGTAGCCATAGTTACACGCATAAATTTTTTTTTTTTAAAAGTTATAACTTTTGAAAGGCCCAATCAGGCACAAATACATCCCGGTCACATAATTTCTTTCAACTTACCACAATCCCATAGTAATGTGGGATAGAGCCTAATGGACCCTTTAAATTTTTTTTTTTTTTTTGGCAAAGTAATTATAAAAAATGAGACGAATAGAGGAAGGCCTTCCGAGTATAATTCCCAAACATTACATGTACTTGTGACACCATCTCCTTCCTCTCTAACATATCTTGTTTAGTTGTCTGATCTATGTCTCTTATTAACTTTATTAGAGCTTGATTGATATAGGCCAAAATATATTGTTGATCCTTAAAGTTTATTAGTTGTGTGCTTTTAGTCTCTAATATTTCAAATGATTTTAATCTTTAAGTTTAAAAATGAGTGCTAATGGTATCTTGATCTGTCTAATTTTGATAATTTTCTTGTGCATGTGACTAACATAGTGAGTGCCATTTTTTAATGACATGCATGCTAGCTGAATTTTTGTTTAAAAAAAATTGCACATTGCCAAATCACTGACCCATTCCGGTGTGTGGTACTTTCCCAATTCAAACCCAATCCTATCTCAAACTACTTTTCTGCTCCTCCAATGGTAGGCATAGGAAGAAATTTTTCTCTTTGATTCCTTGAGCTTTTAGCCTTTTATGATTCTTTTGAATTTTTGTTCGGGCGTGAAAAAATTATGATGGGTTTCGCTTTAAGCCTTCATTTCTCTCCACCATTATATTGAATGAGACTTAATTTCCAAGTGAGGAATTAGAGGAAAATCAGATTATGAAAAAATTTCGAAGTTTAATTTATCAACTTCTTACGTTTTTCAAAAAGCAAACACGAATTCATTTATTATTTTTGAATTATCACAAACTTTTGAGCTAGTGGTTTGAGGTCAGTAAATACGGAATAGTTAGTTCATTTTTTAAATTGTTTTGTTTTTATTAAGAACAAATTTTAGCTATAAAATTTGTTATAACCTTAAACTACAACCTTACTTAATAAAATAAACATTACTTCATATTTTAAAAATCTAACCATTGAATTGCATGTTCTTTACACTCTTAATACATATGCCAAATTTTGTATCAATCAGATATTATTTACTTTATGATTTATAAGTTTATATTTTATGTATAATTTTAAACTATAAAAACTTACAATTTAAACAATTTATTGGTGACATAGCTATTGATCTTTAGTTTTCCAAAAATTTTGTAAACATGGAGGATATAAGAAGAAAATGTAATCTAACGGTGAATTTGTCAAAATTTACCATCAATAAAAAAATATTGAGTAAGGTTGTAGTCCAATTTTGTTGCTAAACTTTATCATTTTCTTAAACTCTCCATTTTAATTAAAAAGTTCAAATTGGTATTGGCCGGCTTACTTGACATTTTACGAATTTTTCTTTTTCTTGTTAAAAATAAGTTAAACTAAATTTATATTTTGAAAAAGTGAAAGAAAAAAAAAGTGGGGTTAAAAAAAACTATACATTAATAAAATAATTTAAAAAGTTAAATGAAAAAGTTGATAGTAAAAAAGTTAATGAAAAATTTTGTAGTAAAAATGCCACCTCATTTTTCTATTAGTTACATACACGAAACAATTAGGGAACAAAACAGAAGGATCATTATAAATTTTTTAAAACTTTTGAGATTAAAATCACTCATTTGAAACATTATTGCCTACAAAACGATAAACATGTAAACGTAGAGACAAACAAAGTATCCCAGTCATTAATTTAAACATGAGTCCCCACTTCTATTTTCATTTTCTTTTATTTGGAGTCAAATTTGCGTGGATAANTAGCAGAAAATGAAAAAAAAAAAAAAAAAAAAAAAAAAAACCCAAATCCTCAATCCAGACCAAACAAAATCACCAACCGGAGACAAACCCAGCACAAATCGGAGACAAACCAATGCGTCGATGCTGCCTACGCTGTCAACATCCTCGTCAATGCTTTGGTTTCCGATTACGCTACATCGGAAAGTGACAGTGAGAGAGGAGAGTGACGGTGAGTTTATTGGCGGCTTGGGACGGTTGGGTCAGGCCGGCGGCGGTGAATAAGGGAGATTAAGAGTGTGACGGTGAGAGGAGTGACGGTGAGTGATTTGGGGCCTTGGGACGGCTGGGTCAGGAGTGACTGAGAAAGGACGAGAGCGTGAGAGAGTTTTGGGAGAGTGAGAAGGACGGCTGGGTCGGGAGTGACTGAGAGAGGATGAGAGCTTGAGTGATTTGGGAGAGGAGGTTGAGTGATTTGGGAGAGAAAGAGAGGCACGGAGTGAGAGCTGAGTGATTTGGGAGAGAAAGAGAGGCACAAAGTGAGAGAGAGAGAGAAAGAAACAATTTTTTAACTGGGAGGAGAATAAAATAATATTATTTTTTTTTTTGCTCTCATGAACAGTACACATCTATTTATAGATGTGTACTGTAGCAGTGGAGCTAAAATTTTTAGATTTAGCTCCACTGCTGTAGCAACATTTTTGTATTTGTGGAGCTATATTTTAGCATTATAGCTATATAGCACCACTGCTGTGAGTGCTCTTAGATTCTACATATCACATTCACATATGCATATATGCATGCATGCTTTAAATTATTATCATGTGAAAAGCCTAAAGTGACTGCATGACATTGACTTGTATTATTTTGATATTGTTACCAATGTAGTGATTGATTCGTAAACTAAAGTTTTTCATCATGATTATTCTATTCTTAATTCATTAACTTGTTTGAAAATAGACAGCGACTATTCATTTGTTGCATACTTTGATATGGCGATAATTAAAAAGAGTACTTGATTTGTAAATTGAAAATTTGACTCATTTATTTTTGATTAAGAGTCTATTTGAAGAGTCTTGTCATAAGAAAAACAGTTCTCTCGTACATATCGTGTGCTCTCCTTTCATTCTAGCAGGTATATGTCAAAGAAGAATGATTTACATTACCAATCAATTCTATGTGAGTGTCGGTACATATGTAACAATAACATCAAATCGCATGACAATACCATCCACGAGCATAAACTATATAACGTATTCCTCAATTAAGAGTCTATTTGACAAATCTAGTCAAAAAAATACAATTCTCTCGTACTTATCACATGCTCTACTTTCATTTTTGAAGTTGTATGTCGAGAAAGAAGGATAAGCAGGCTGACGGTTTAAAAGCTGACGGCTCCACACAGACCATGACTTGGTCACCACGCATGGGTTTTAGGGAGATTGCTTGTATTCCACGCCCAGTATCAGAGTCCTATAAGGAAAGGATTCCGCAATCTACGCGCTTAAGGATTCCTATAAGGAAAAGACTTCTACTCCAAGGAAGAAAGGTCCACCCTTTACTACTATAAAAGCCCCAATACCCTCATAGGCCGAGGTACGCATAATTAACCCCTCTCTAGCACTCTAGAGTTGAAAGAAGTTCTAACTTGACCTTCGGAGGGTATTTGGCTGGCACCACACCGGTGCTCTCTGCGAGGTCCTTTTCTTTTTCACTGTGCAGGTGTTGTCTTTGAGCGTACACGCGTCGTGCAACTCACTGGTGGGATTTTCGGCATCATCATATATATAAAAGAAATGACAAAATTTTTTTTATAAAAAAATGGTGTAACATGTTTTTAGTGTTAATCATGGTTGTTAAATCCGGACCGGACCGTACGGTCCGACCGGATTAACCGGAAACCGTTCACCAAGAAGGTTCTTTAAGCTCCAAGAACCGGCCTATGTAAGAAAGTCAGTGAACCGTGCCAACCGCGGTTGAACCTTCCGGGTTTCAAAACCGTGAACGGTTCTTACAGGTCAGACCGTTAAAGGTTTTTTTCTGAAAATTTTTTGGCACTTACAGGCATATCGCCATTGTTGAAGGCTGAAACTTCAATCATCGTGAGATGCTATCAGACTTGAGATCGCACCCCCATCTTCTTGTTCTTCTTCTCTGTCTTGCTCGCACTCTTTCTGCTCTCTCCCTCAGTGTTTTTGACGATACCGTTTCTGCATTTTTCCCGCTAGAGACTTCTTCTTTTTTGGTAAATGGAGTCTCCTTTTTTGCTGCTTCAACTCAACCACTAATATTTGCTTTACTGTCAACCACCAATGCTTTACTGTCAAGCACTTCTAGCTTTTGTATTTAACCCATTTTTAAATAGGTGGGCACCCTTGCTAGATTTTTTGAGTTGTGTTCTAATGGTGTATGTCTTGTCCACGGGCACAGGCTAGCTGATCAGCCTATTGTACTTATGTTTCTTTTTCTTTTAATAAAATGATTCCACCTGTTTGGCTGTTTCAGTCAAAAAAAAGGTGGGCATCCAATAGGATTCCTATATATATATATATATATAATGCATAAATAGTGGACTATTCAAATGGGCTTGGGCATAAAACTTTTTTTTATTGGGTTGTCAAATAGGCTTGGCTATGGCAGACAAACCAATTTCTACCTTAACCATTTTATGGGTCTCATAAAATTAAAAATAAAAATTATTAAGTATTCAAATGAGATTTGTCATGACTTAAGAGCTCCAACAAAAATGTTAAGTGTATATACATATAAAATTATTTGTCCTTATTTTTGTTAAAATTTCAAATTTTACTAATTTAATATATTTTTTATTTTTAAATAATTATTAAATTAATTATGACGTCATTACGGTTTGACTCCGGTTCAACCTTGGTTCGACCTCAAAAACCTTAAACCTTTCTCTTTTACGGTTCAATAAACTGTCCGGAAATTTTGTAACCTGTTTTTAGTGTTAATCTAATTCCTAGGAGATATTATTGTCTTTTTTAAAATTCTTTAAACTTCTTTAAATTATTTGGACCAAAGAAACAATATTTATGGTGGCCGATGTGTAATCCAACCATGATTATATCTTTTGAGGTAAAATTTAAAATGTTGGTTATTATTTTGTTAATTTTATTTCAAATTATACTACAACAAGTGCACCAAATTAATATTTAATTTATAAAATCTTAAGAATTTATGTATTGTTTCACATTTATTTTTGGATATTTTCATTTATTTGTTCTCATATTTGTATTATTGAAAGGAAGACAAAACGAACATAATTAAGTTTCTTTTTTTTTTTGTTTTGTTTTGTATGTGAAAAAAAATGGGTCATACTAGGTTGGCCCGACCTATCGAAGACTAGATAAAAACTATAGGTTTAGGAGCCCATTTTAGTTCAATCCATTTTGTCTCACACCCGATTTGACTCATATTTAATGGGTCAAACTTGAACTTGCTCAACTACTCATTTACCTCTTCTACAAATTATTGTTTTATAAAACCTTGCATCTCCTTAAATGTGTTTGTTTTTTTAATGCTTCCACAAAGCTCTTTACAAAAAGGAGCAAATGTTTACTTGAAAGGTGAATGATTTTCTTTATACCAACTGATGAACACTCTTTTAGAAGTTATTACCTTGCTGGAAAGGATCCCTTTCTCATTTAAATTTTCCAATTCCCTCCACTTTTAGTTAGACGAGAGACATGAATCATTTAAAAAAAATCAATGGTAATAAAATAAACCCTTTGAAACAACACAAAATCAAGTAAATGTCAAGTGTCATAAATCTGGCTAAAAACTAGAGAGAATTGAAATGTTTAAATGTGATGAGATACATTTTGTTTGCGTCAATGTCTCAATAAGTGTATAAATAAAATTAAACCTTAAAATGACATTACTTGTTTTTTGTATCTAAAAAACTTTCAACAAGTTGGGAGTGGGGGAATCTAAAGTTCTCCACCTCAAGAGAATGGGTAATGCCACTATCCCCACAAAAGTCTTGGCAATATAACTTTATGTTTGGTTTTTTTTTTTTTTTGGTGAAATTTTATTAAATCTCATGTAATTTCAAGGTTTATATAATAAAAAATTATAAAAGATAAAATGCCACCATGTTAACCAGCATTAAGGATAACATCTTGGGATGGTCCTAATGAATGGTCTAAGTATAAACCATGGCACTTGTAGGGGGGGCAACCGCAATGCCTTGATTCACTTTTTTTTTTTTAAATGGTTATATAACTGGTTTATAAAATTTAATATACAAACTTTAAAATGTGAGTAATTTAGAAACCATTCATCGTTTGACCCAAATCCTAAAACTTTAGACGTTGAAACCCCTTAGAAAAGATCCAAGATGTAAAACAAAGCAAATAGATATTACTTCCTTAAATGTGATTTTGAATTACAACCAATGATATAAGAGTATCCAACTAATCAACGCATTGAAATGCATTAAGCATATCTCCAAAACTTGTCATATCAATATAAAAATCAAGATTATCAAATTAATTTTAACTTATTGTTTAAATTTGTACAAAGAAAAAATTAAAAAAAATCATTAGAAAGGTCAATTCAAAATTAAGTACAAATAATTTTAGTATAATAAAAGAAATAGGCACAACTTTACTCGGTTAAAGGTAGTTTATGAAATAAAGTATTTATTTGGGTCATGATTGGGACCGAATTAGCTTGGTTCTTTTGCGTTTTCATTTAATGTAGGCATAACCTACCGAAACAATGTAGCAATAACTAGCTTGGCCTATGAAAAATATTTTTGGTTCTACCACTGTCCACGTCCCTTTTTTTTTTTTTTTTTACTGAAAAAGGTAGAATTTTTATACCACTTTATATCAATTAAGTTCTATCTGTTTTGCGGACATGACTATTGCCATTGCGCATATTCTTTAGAGCATTCACAGCAGTGAAGGCAAAATTTAGCTATTTAGCTACACAAAAAATCACTTTATCTATTTTACCTACATACATGCTGCAGCAGTGGATCTATTTAGCTTCTAACACAATAAAATAATATAAATATCACAATAAAATAATATAACCCCTACAATAAAATAATATATCACACTCCCAACAAAAAATACACAGCAACAACTACAACCTCTGCCATCAGCCACAACCACAGCCACAGCCACATAGCACAAACATCCACCACCACCACCACCACCACTAGCAGTCCACAGCCAAAAAAAAAAAAAAAAAAAACCCACACCCAACACAGCACAAATATCCACCACCACCACCACCATCACCACCAACACCACCAGTCCATAGCAGAAAATGAAAAAAAAAAAAAAAAAAAAAAAAAAACCCAAATCCTCAATCCAGACCAAACAAAATCACCACCGGAGACAAACCCAGCACAAATCGGAGACAAACCAATGCGTCGATGCTGCCTACGCTGTCAACATCCTCGTCAATGCTTTGGTTTCCGATTACGCTACATCGGAAAGTGACAGTGAGAGAGGAGAGTGACGGTGAGTTTATTGGCGGCTTGGGACGGTTGGGTCAGGCCGGCGGCGGTGAATAAGGGAGATTAAGAGTGTGACGGTGAGAGGAGTGACGGTGAGTGATTTGGGGCCTTGGGACGGCTGGGTCAGGAGTGACTGAGAAAGGACGAGAGCGTGAGAGAGTTTTGGGAGAGTGAGAAGGACGGCTGGGTCGGGAGTGACTGAGAGAGGATGAGAGCTTGAGTGATTTGGGAGAGGAGGTTGAGTGATTTGGGAGAGAAAGAGAGGCACGGAGTGAGAGCTGAGTGATTTGGGAGAGAAAGAGAGGCACAAAGTGAGAGAGAGAAAAGAAACAATTTTTAACTGGGAGGAGAATAAAATAATATTATTTTTTTTTTTGCTCTCATGAACAGTACACATCTATTTATAGATGTGTACTGTAGCAGTGGAGCTAAAATTTTTAGATTTAGCTCCACTGCTGTAGCAACATTTTTGTATTTGTGGAGCTATATTTTAGCATTATAGCTATATAGCACCACTGCTGTGAGTGCTCTTAGATTCTACATATCACATTCACATATGCATATATGCATGCATGCTTTAAATTATTATCATGTGAAAAGCCTAAAGTGACTGCATGACATTGACTTGTATTATTTTGATATTGTTACCAATGTAGTGATTGATTCGTAAACTAAAGTTTTTCATCATGATTATTCTATTCTTAATTCATTAACTTGTTTGAAAATAGACAGCGACTATTCATTTGTTGCATACTTTGATATGGCGATAATTAAAAAGAGTACTTGATTTGTAAATTGAAAATTTGACTCATTTATTTTTGATTAAGAGTCTATTTGAAGAGTCTTGTCATAAGAAAAACAGTTCTCTCGTACATATCGTGTGCTCTCCTTTCATTCTAGCAGGTATATGTCAAAGAAGAATGATTTACATTACCAATCAATTCTATGTGAGTGTCGGTACATATGTAACAATAACATCAAATCGCATGACAATACCATCCACGAGCATAAACTATATAACGTATTCCTCAATTAAGAGTCTATTTGACAAATCTAGTCAAAAAAATACAATTCTCTCGTACTTATCACATGCTCTACTTTCATTTTTGAAGTTGTATGTCGAGAAAGAAGGATATATTTTATATTATTGGCCTTTTTTCATGTGAATGTCGTTATTACATGTGTAACAACAGTAACACCAAATCTTATGATAAGTGAAAATCATGAGTAAAAACAATAAAGTATTGTTTCAATTGAAATATTTTCCTTTCAAAAGAGAATAGTAATACTTTTCTTACAAGAAAGAATGATTTTATATCACATGGCCAATTCCATCATTCCATGTGAGTGTCATAACATATGTAACAATAACATCAAATCGTATGATAAGTGCCAACCACGAGCATATATAAATTGTAAAATATCCCTCAATTATGAGTTTGTTTAACAAATCTTGTCACAAGAAAAACAGTTCTCCCATACATATCACGTGCATTACTTTCGTTTAAAAGATGTATGCCGAGAAAGAAATTTATATCACTGGTCATTTTTTATGTGAGTTTCATTACATATGTAACAATAACACCAAATCGTATGATAATTGCCAATCATGATTAAAAGAATAAAGAATAGTTTCAATTTATCTTCCTCTAAAAAAGAAAAATACTTTTCTTACCATGAACAGCATATACATATACGTGTATTATCAAAAACTTGCTCATTATAGAGTGGAGGAAGTTCCTTGAATCTTGACCTGTTGTAGTCCCATCATACATCAACTATTGTGGTGTATACTAAATTGACCTTGTTTAAGGACATCACGATAAACAAAACATAATCTATCAATTTTGGTCAGCAAATGAGCCCTATTCATTCTCTTAGTGTGCTTGATCCGAAATAAAGGGAGGCTGTCACTAAACCAAGATTACAAAATACTAAGGCCACGTTTAGTACACTGAATGGAGATTACATTAAGAATTGTAATCTTTATTATTGAGAATAGAAGATATTGTAATGAAATAACTATTACTATCCATAAGTTTGGTTGTTACATATGAAAAGCTTGTAAAAAATGATGTATATGAAAATTTTATATTCTTTTGAAATATATTAATTTTAAGAACTATTATATGCACTAAGGAATAACTATTACATTCATTTTAAAGAGGAATAGCTATTCTTCAATTTAAAAAATAATTATTCATTTGTAATAACTAATCCATGTAATAAATATGCAACTAAATGACCAAATTGCTATTATACATAAATAGCTATTCTATTATAGGAGCTTTTACACCATACCAAACATACCCTAAGATCATGTTTGGCATGTTGTAACATATACTGTAATCGGATAGTTATCAAATAATTATTCAATTGTTTAGTTGCATTTTTATTACAAGGAATAATCATTCCTTAAATTGAGAATTAACCATTTCTTTCTAAAATGGCAATTATAGCTATTCTTTAATACATTTAAAAACTTTTAAAATTACCAGTATCTATTAGAGAGTTGGTACCATGGGGAAGTAGGGGGGTGTGGGTTTGGCAACATATATGTTATGTAACTATTTCTAACCATTCAAAAAAAAAAAAAAAGACTTTTAAAATAATATATTTCCAAAAATACAAACTTTCTATATATACATAACAATCAAACTTATGAATAAGAATATTATTCTACTACAACTCTTGTTATTCCTTGTAATTAAAAAAATACTATTCCTCTTTCTCAAAAAAAAAAAAAATACTATTCACTAATGTAATCTCTATTTAATGTATCAAACGTGCCCCAAGTCTAATGCTACAAAAATTACTCATTTTATTTACTTTATTTATTTATATAAATTTTCATTAGTAATATATATTCTCTAAAAATTATTATGTAAATTCATGATTTATATATATAATATAAAAAAATGACAAAGATTTTCTTTATAAAAAAATTGTGTAATATGTTTTAGTGTTAATCTAATTCCTAGGAGATATTATTGTCTTTTTAAAACTCTTTAAACTTCTTTAAATTATTTGGACTAAAAAAACATATTTATGGTGGCCGATGTGTAATCCAACCATGATTATATCTTTTGAGGTAAAATTTAAAATGTTGGTTATTATTTTGTTAATTTTATTTCAATTATACTACAACAAGTGCACCAAATTAATATTTAATTTATAAAATCTTAAGAATTTATGTATTGTTTAACATTTATTTTTGGATATTTTCATTTATTTGTTCTCATATTTGTATTATTGAAAGGAAGACAAAAGAACATACTTAAGTTTCTTTTTTTGTTTTGTTTTGTATGTGAAAAAAATGGGTCACACTAGGTTGGCCCGACCTATCAAGACGATAAAACTATAGGTTTAGTAGACCCATTTTAGTTCAATCCATTTTTGTCTCAAACCCGATTTGACTCATATTTAATGGGTCGAACTTGAACTTGCTCAACTACTCATTTTCCTCTTCTACAAATTATTGTTTTATAAAACCTTGCATCTCCTTAAATGTATTTTTTTTTTTAAATAGTTTTTTATAATGCTTCCACAAGCTCTTTACAAAAAGGAGCAAATGTTTACTTGAAAGGTGAATAATTGCCTTTATACCAACTGATGAACACTCTTTTAGAAGTTATTACCTTGTGGAAAGGATCCCTTCTCATTTAAATTTTCCAATTCCCTCCACTTTTAGTTAGATGAGAGACATGAATCATTTAAAAAAATCAATGGTCATAAAATAAACCCTTTGAAACAACACAAAATCAAGTAAATGTCAAGTGTCATAAATCTGGCTAAAAACTAGAGAGAATTGAAATGTTTAAATGTGATGAGATACATTTTGTTTGCGTCAATGTCTCATAAGTGTATAAATAAAATTAAACCTTAAAATGACATTACTTGTTTTTTGTTTTTAAAAAACTTTCAACAAGTTGGGAGTGGGGGAATCTAAAGTTCTCCACCTCAAGAGAATGGGTAATGCCACTACCCCCAAAAGTCTTGGCAATATAACTTTATGTTTGGTTTTTTTTTTTTGGGTGAAATTTTATTTAAATCTCATGAATTTTCAAGGTTTATATAATAAAAAATTATAAAAGATAAAATGCCACCATGTTAACCAGCATTAAGGATAACATCTTGGGATGGTCCTAATGAATGGTCTAATATAAACCATGGCACTGTAGGGGGGGCAACCCAATGCCTTGATTCACTTTTTTTTTTAATGGTTATATAACTGGTTTATAAAATTTAATATACAAACTTTAAAATGTGAGTAATTTAGAAACCATTCATCGTTTGACCCAAATCCTAAAACTTTAGATTTGAACCCCTTAGAAAAATAAGATGTAAAACAAAGCAAATAGATATTACTTCCTTAAATGTGATTTTGAATTACAACCAATGATATAAGAGTATCCAACTAATCACGCATGAAATGCATTAGCATATCTCAAAAACTTGGTCATATCAATATAAAAATCAAGATTATCAAATTAATTTTTAACTTATTGTTTAAATGTACATAGAAAAAATTAAAAAAAAAATCATTAGAAAGGTCAATTCAAAATTAAGTACAAATAATTTTAGTACAATAAAAGAAATAGGCACAACTTTACTCAGTTAAAGTTAGTTTATGAATAAAGTATTTTATTTGGGTCATGATTGGGACCAAATTAGCTTGGATCTTTTGCATTTTCATTTAATGTAGGCATACCCTACGCACAATGTAGGCATAACTAGCTTGGCCATGGAAAATATTTTTGGTCTAACATTGTCCACGTCCTTTTTTTTTTTTTTTTTTTGTATTCAATCACATGAACTTATCCAAATCTAATTTTAAGAACAAAAAAAGAAACTCAAACCAATAAAAGATCTACCGCTTGTGCTCTATTGTATTTAATGCTCCCGTTTTTTTTGCTATAAAACATATTAAGTGAAGATATTTTTAAGTGTTTGGTGTGACTTAAACACTTGAAAATGCAAACACAAACTAGCCACCATCAAATGCAAGAACAATTGAATAGAGGAAACTCCTTGTAGTATTGAGCGTGTTGTAGTGCATGATGTACTGTTTTATCCTCGTTCAAATGAAATTCACAGTTTTCCATCATAAAAAAGTAAGCACGAATCATCACCAACCACCCAAAAATCAGATGATCGAAAAAAAAAAAAAAGAAAAAGAGAAAAGAGAAAAAAGCCACCACCATAGCCCATATCAAAACCTACCAGCCATCACTTAGAAATCTAAGCATCAAATCACAAATCTGAGTGTTAAACCATGAACAACCCACAAATTGAGCATTAAACCACCAAATCAACATAAACCCAACCAAATCCACTCCATATCCACCCAAAATCCATATCAAAAAGCAAAAAAAAAAAAAAAAAAGATGAACCCATATTGAAAACCTAAACACCCACAAACCTAAAAACTTAGATCGAAACTTGAGAACCTTATCGAATTGAGTCCCCATGTGTCTCTAGTTTTCCCTTTAGGCTCTAATCTGAAGAGAGAAGGTATGGGTAGGGGCGAGAAATCGGAGAGTAAGAATTAGGGTTTGGTTTGGTAAAGAGAAAATGAGAAAGTGAGATTGAAAAGTGTAAAATTAGAAGACCCCACCACCTTTGTTGCACTGGCAGGTGGCGCTGTTTAGGGTTTGGAAGAGCTCGACCAAGGATGCTTTGTTGAGAGAGAGAGAGAGAGAGAGAGAGAGGAGAGAGAGAGAGAGAGAGAAGAGAGAGAGAGAGAGAGAGAGAGAGAGAGAGAGGGAGTGTGTGTGTGTTGTGGGGTGTGTGTATGTGTAGGTGAAGGCAGCCACCACCATGACGGTGGTGATGAGAGGCCGTAAGAGACTAATGCAAGGGCTTTGGCCATAAATGGTTGTGGCTGATGAGAAGGTGGGGTGGAGGGTGGTTTGCGCGTGAGAGAAATATAAAGTGTTTTATACTTGTTTTAAGCGTAAAACATTTACATGATCTTGTCTCAATTTTATGNAGTCCCACGATTGTGAGATCCAATGTCTACATTCTAAAATGACACGAGGTTGCCCAAAGAACAATCAGAGCTACAGAAGATGAGGTTGCCACCACACAAAAATAATAATAATAATAATAATCACTTGAATATTAACCTATATATGAAGAAATAGTTTTGGTACTTTCAAATGTTGACAAATACAACAAAACCATACTCATAATTTGACAAGGTTTGTTTCCAGATTATTTGCAAAATGTTTTCTTTTGCTTAAAATTAGTTAAAATATGGAAATCACTTAAGGAAATTTTGAAGTTTTAAAAAATTATACATAATAAATTAATTAAATTATCTAAAACCACGGATTTGGATGTGATGTAATAATTATTGTAGCGTGTAATTATTATTTAATGTGAAGGGAAAAGTTAATAAGGTAAAATAAATAAATAAAAAGGTTAAAATTTTTTTGATACAAGAGATAATATGAATTTTTTTTTTTTTGAGAGAGAAAGGATAATAAGAATATAAGATTGAATTGAGATTAAATTTTTAATTTTCCATCTCAATCATTATTGAAAGTAATATTTCATATTAAAAAAACCCAGTTAATGCATTTTCACCTCCAAAAAAAGAGAAGAAAAAACCCAGCAAATGTACCAATCTCAATCCCAGACAGACACGATTTGCAATTAATTAATGTTGGCAGTTTGCACAAAAGTAGCAACCAGGTGAAACCCCAAAATTGTTTCCACACTGACAGTGTCACATAGAATTTGATCGTGTATATATCAATTAATGTTGCATTAGAATTGGGCCCAAATCAAATTCTATGTTCTTTAAATGTGGTTCAGATGAATCCTGTACAGTAATGATAGTAGACGGTTATGGGACAAGTTTTTTATTCCTTGCCCCCACCTCTTTCCTAGCGGGCACTTGTGGGTACTCATTTTGCCTTGTCCTACTAAATTTTTTGTTTTATAATTTATCAAATATATCATACCGTAAACTAAAACTCATTTAAAAAAAAAAAATCAAAAATTCAAGTTCTAGTATTTTAAAACCTTATAAAATCAGGATTTTTTTCTGCTGTTTCAAACGATGGTGAGAAGGCTTTCTCAAGCTGAACTGGAAAAGTGGGCTACGGTTGCTTGGGCAATGTGGAATGCCCGAAACAAATTTTATTTCGAGCACATCCAACTTCACCCAAGAACAATCCTCGATGGCGCCTTTGGTTTCCTAGCAGAGTATCAGCACTTTATGGCAGCACAGAGTAATGTTTAGTGGAGCTTAATCTGGCTGTATGTGTTCTTTACCACTGCTGCATATTTGTAGTATTTTGTTCTATGTGATGACCACTTGGCAGTTGGGTGGGTCCAGGGGTGTTTTACTTTGTATGCAACTTTTTTTTTTTTACTGAAAAAGGTAGAATTTTTTATACCACTTTATATCAATTAAGTTCTATCTGTTATCTCCAAAAATAAAATAAAATAAAATAAAAAATAAAACCTTATAAAATCATAACAATACAATAATTCTAGTATTAAAAAACATAAAAATAATTCAAATATAACATTACCACAATTAATTAATCAATATATATATATATATATATATAAACAGAGATCTCATACAGAAATGCATGAGGTTCTGCTATGTGACACTCTAATTTTGCATTTAACAATTTTTTATTTTTTCTCATTACGTGTTTTTTTACTGTTACCCAAAATTTCATGTTAACTTATTTTTAATATTATCTCTTTAATCTATCATTAATTATCTAAGCTTACATCATACATTTTTTCTCTTTTTCATGTCTTTTAGCATACCCACTGTCTTAGTATTAAAAACAAAAGCAAAAAAATGAAAAATAAAAAATTTAAGGACTAATATTAATAAATAACTAAATAAGGCCCTATAGAGAGATAGATTGACACAAAAATGTTATGAATTCTTAAATGATACACATTGTTTTACTAGTACTAAAATAAAAGAACTGAGATTGTTAAAACTTTTGTAAGAGATAGAAAGAGGAATCTAAGAGGTTGCCACCTCCATCATACTAGCCTCCTACCACCATTAAGCCAACGAAACCCCTATGGAGAATTTTTTTTTTTCTTTTTTCTTTTTAAATTAAGGGTTTAAATATGATTTAGGTTTGGGTAATTTGGTTGAATAGTTTTTGTTTTGGGTATATAAGAAGAGAGAATATTTGGTGCATAATGTAAAACCATATTCTACTACGGTTTTAAATAATTTATAAGATACATGTATATGCACTTGTTCACACCATGTCTTAATATTGCACTATTAGTGAGTGGAAGATGTTGAGAAAATTGGACATACTTTCATTTCATAGCATGCAATCTGTGAACAAAACACAAATTAGATTATTTTCATGGTCCTGTTACCCTTTTGCATTTATTTTTGGTTTCATGATTTTTTTTTTTTTTAAATCTTACCTTAAGAAGGTTATAAATGTGCAATGAAACTACTAAAGTAATTTTTAATATCTCAAAATGTATATGTTTATTTATCCTAATTTAGTTTCCTTTTTCTTTATAATATATGTACAAAATTCTCTAAAACCATCTATTAGGCTAAAATATCATTAAAATTTTAAATTGCCATCCGTAAATTCTTGATCGACTGTATCACCTTCATTAGGCTTCTTTTAAAAAATAAATAAATAAATAAATAAAAAGAAGGAAAAATTCACTTCGCTCTCATCTCTCATATTGCACAATTCATTGGATTTTCACTCATGTATAGATGCTATGTGTTTAGTTCGATAATTATTATATTTTCCTTACTTGATGAGTCTTAGAATTTCATGCATATCAAAATGTCACAAGCTTAGGACTAGGAGACACAGCAAGAGGTACCCCTTCTTTCATGGTTGCCTAGATTGTTCTCTTTTCGATTTCTCACCCTTATTAGGTAGGTAAATTACTTTTTGTTTAATCGAAAGCAGCTTCATTGTCCTTTCACAATCTCCATCTGGTACCTCTCAGTTTTGCTTATAAATCTCTCAAAATTTGGATCTCTTAATCCAAGTGATATTGTGAAATATATCATTTTCCACTCTTAAGTTTCTGAATGTTCTTGAAGATGATAGAAACAAATATATTTTGTTTCTCTCCATTCCATTTGACAATATTTGGAGGATTCAATATCAAACTTCTCTTGCATTCCCTATCCCGATAGTGAAAAAGCTACTGATGATAGCAGAATTGTTTTCAAGAGCATCTTGCTGCTTGGTCAGCCTTGAAATCCCCAATGGCTACTATATGGTCTACTCCTCCTGACAGGGTTAAAATAAATTTCAATGTGCCTATTAGGCCCCACTCAATATGTAGAAATGATATTAGGGGAGAGAATTTTTTACCATTCCTCTTTGATGCCACCCTTTGACCCACTTGATATTAAAGTTCTTGCTGCTGTTCAAGCTTTGAAGTTGGTTGTCCATTATAACATTACCTATGTCCAATTTGAAGGAGATAATAAAATCAATGATTGAGGCTCTTGGACACTCTCCCCTCTCACCCAATGGAATTCCACAGCATCTTCTTCTTGCCTTCTATTTCTTTAAATTTAAGCTCTTTAACTTCTAAGATCTTTGACTTGTGAGCAGATCTTGTAAATTTTTTGCTCCCGACTTGGCCCGCTGGGCTTCTTATTATAATTGAAATGGGCCAGAATGGGTCTAGGCCCTCCAATTACTCCTTTGTCTAATATATAATCTTTTAATTTTAAAACATAAATTCTAAGGCTTCTTTATGGTCTATGTAAATGCTAATGTACATGTAATTTTCAATTTGTTGTTTATTTATGAGTGAGGACTGTTACTAGTCTAGCTCTCATAAAGATTTGTTCTTATTTTAGGACTAAAGACAAAAGAGGGGAATAATGGGGACAGATTTGAATCAAGGAAGTTAATTTCGTACCGTACCGGCCAGTATCACCGGAATTTGCCGTACCAGTGCTTTGGCCGGTACAGAAATGCTCTTGTTTCGTTTCGGTTTAGATACCGGCTGTACCGGAGCCATTTCGGACATACCGGGATAAATACCGGGTTTCGGCCGGAAAATAGATACCGGGCGAAACAGAAAAAAACTCAGAAAACCCCCAAATTTTAAGATCCACCTCGTCAATCTTACCTCGGTTTTTCCTTCTCTTCTTCGTATTTGGCTCTGCTACGCATTTCTTCTTCTTTTCCTTTGTTTCGCCGGCCTCTGTTTGTACAGCTGCTTCATCTTCTTCATTTATTCCCAGCGTGGTCTGTCTCTGTGTTTAGTTTTGGAACACTCACCTGAAAGTAGAAACAAGAATGAAAAAAAGTAAGTGACAAGATTCAAAGCAAAACGTGTGGAGGTGAAAAAAAGAATGAAAAAAAAAATAAATAAAAGACTAATGGGCTACAGCTGTGTTAGCAAGATGTGTGGAGGTGAAAAAAACGAATGAAAAAAAAAAAAAAAAATCCTAATGGGTTGGGACTTTCAGAAGTTGACCCTATAGGTGTATGACCCTATAGGTGTAGTACTTGGAAACTCTAAACATTTCAAATGATAAAAAATTTATTGGTTAACGTAAACCATTTTAATTTTTTTAAAGGTTTAAATTTTTTATTTTAGCTATTGCTCTATTATTGTAACATATATTTTTGTATTTTGATGAAGTTAAAATAGCTATATAATTATTTAACTTTACTGTAGCTAATGCTCTAACTCCACCAAAACATATAAAAAGTTGTCAAAGTGATATATTGAATTATTAGAAATATAACTTTGTATATTGTATATAATAGTAAATATAGCGGTAAATCCGAAACGGTACACCGGTATTGACCGGTATCCGAAACATACCGTACCGTTGGCCAAATCGGTACGGTATTGACTTCCTTGACTTTGAATTGAAAACACAAATCTACAAAACTATAATGCATGAAATGGCTTCACTTTCTAAAAAATTTCTCTACTTTACCTCCTTAACTAATCTAATCATGATATTTTCTTGAATTTCTTTTCAAACTATAAAAAATTGGTACCAGGCTTGAATTCGACTACCCTTCCCTATGATATATATAAATTATAATATACAGTTTTTTGATTTCAAAAGCCCTTCCTTAACCTTAAAGAATTAGAAAACACTTAACTAAAGAACCAGCTTGGATTCAGTGCTCTGTGCACCGAACCCAATGGCCTTGCCCCTTAATTAAACTTTGCACTATTCATTTTATTTCACTAAATATTTCATAACCATTAAGTTAACGAGTTGTGAATAATAGATGATAAAGTGATATTAACAGTTGACCCAACTCAACTGTTTTGAAAAAAAAAATATTATGCTTATAGCATTACTTATTATAATGAAATGACTTCACTTTCAAGAACTGTTCTTTGTATTTACTTTACTCCTTCAGTAATCTAATCAAGACATTTTCTTGGGTTTTTCTTAAGCTTTGAAAAACTGGTGTCAAGCTTGAATTTGACTATCCTTTCCTAAAAAAATAATATATTTTGATTTCAAAAGTCCTTCCTTAACTAAACCTTGCACTTTTTATTTTATTTCACTAAAGTTTTTTTATAAAATATTTTACAACTATCAAGTTGGCAAGTTATAAATAATAGATGATAAACTGATGTTAGCAATGAATCCAACTCAAATATTATAAAAAATGTTATGTTTGTAGCATCACTTATTATAAAATTTCATTTTTATTAATTTGAAAGGACATTCCAAATTGCTCACGAAAATTTATAAAGTTTTGAATTGAATATGGGTTCATCGCACAATTTATTTGCAAGATTTTTATATTTTATTTTAAAAACCCACCTTGTGTGTTTGGACCTTTTTAACAGTGTAATGTCTCTCACTTGAGAGTAGATCCCACCCTTGTGGTAACTAGTAATTAATTAAAAATTCAACCTAGCCTAAAATAAAAAAATAAATAAAAAGTAAGAGAAACTTTCTACCAAAAAAAAATAATAATAAATTAATAATAATACGAGAAATCCAAATATTGATTTTTTTTTTCCCTCTCTCTCTCTCTTGCTTTCTTAGCTCTTAACCTTTCATATTTATCTAGCTTGAACAACCGGGTTAGCAAAAATCCAGCGTCGCTACTTTTTCATAATTATTGAATCAGATCAGCATTCAATGTAGAAGCTGATAATCATGTTTAAATATCCCAAAAAAATAAATAAGAAACCCATTTTAGAAATACAATATCGATCCCAATTATTGGCTAAAATAAGACTATATTAATCCCATTAAATAGTAGGAGAATAGATATAGATTCGTAACTTTATGCCAACTGATCATCACTATCTTCACGTTTCACACAGTCAGACTTCAAGCTACACCTACTGAGCAAGATGCATGTTTGCTGATTCGATTTAGGTGAAAAAAACGAATGAAAAAAAAAAAAAAAATCCTAATGGGTTGGGACTTTCAGAAGTTGACCCTATAGGTGTATGACCCTATAGGTGTAGTACTTGGAAACTCTAAACATTTCAAATGATAAAAAATTTATTGGTTAACGTAAACCATTTTAATTTTTTTAAAGGTTTAAATTTTTTATTTTAGCTATTGCTCTATTATTGTAACATATATTTTTGTATTTTGATGAAGTTAAAATAGCTATATAATTATTTAACTTTACTGTAGCTAATGCTCTAACTCCACCAAAACATATAAAAAGTTGTCAAAGTGATATATTGAATTATTAGAAATATAACTTTGTATATTGTATATAATAGTAAATATAGCGGTAAATCCGAAACGGTACACCGGTATTGACCGGTATCCGAAACATACCGTACCGTTGGCCAAATCGGTACGGTATTGACTTCCTTGACTTTGAATTGAAAACACAAATCTACAAAACTATAATGCATGAAATGGCTTCACTTTCTAAAAAATTTCTCTACTTTACCTCCTTAACTAATCTAATCATGATATTTTCTTGAATTTCTTTTCAAACTATAAAAAATTGGTACCAGGCTTGAATTCGACTACCCTTCCCTATGATATATATAAATTATAATATACAGTTTTTTGATTTCAAAAGCCCTTCCTTAACCTTAAAGAATTAGAAAACACTTAACTAAAGAACCAGCTTGGATTCAGTGCTCTGTGCACCGAACCCAATGGCCTTGCCCCTTAATTAAACTTTGCACTATTCATTTTATTTCACTAAATATTTCATAACCATTAAGTTAACGAGTTGTGAATAATAGATGATAAAGTGATATTAACAGTTGACCCAACTCAACTGTTTTGAAAAAAAAAATATTATGCTTATAGCATTACTTATTATAATGAAGTGACTTCACTTTCAAGAACTGTTCTTTGTATTTACTTTACTCCTTCAGTAATCTAATCAAGACATTTTCTTGGGTTTTTCTTAAGCTTTGAAAAACTGGTGTCAAGCTTGAATTTGACTATCCTTTCCTAAAAAAATAATATATTTTGATTTCAAAAGTCCTTCCTTAACTAAACCTTGCACTTTTTATTTTATTTTACTAAAGTTTTTTTATAAAATATTTTACAACTATCAAGTTGGCAAGTTATAAATAATAGATGATAAACTGATGTTAGCAATTGTGGGGTCCGTGAGCCTGATAGCCTCAGCCCTTTATATAGCAGGCCCAAGGCCCATGCCGAGGAGCGCAAGCTATTTCTGAGGAGAAAGGAGGGAAGCCTATTCTCTTGAATCCACGCCGAGGACACCTTGTCCTCGGCCTGACAAGAGTGATTTCAGGGAGTGGCTAACCCCAAGGTAAGTTGTCACTCTCGCATTTAATGCACTCAACTAACCCCCCTGGCCGCATTAATGGGGAGGTAACCCCTTGGCAGGATAACGTTGGTTAGAGTGAGCCACTTGAGTGCGGATAAGGCTTCTGATGGGACGGACAACCAGAAGAAAAAGCAAATAGACGATCAACAGATGGAAACAGGAGATAGGAAGATGAAAACTATAAAAGAAGAGCTAGTAAAGCCAAGAAGGGGGGGGAAAAAGGAAGGCCTCCTCGGCCACCGGCCGAGGAGCATTCCCTCATTTGTAAGAAAACACTTAGCCATTTAAAAAGAAGTTTGGGCATGGTGATCAACGGCCAGCACCTAAGCCTGTCAGCCCACTCTCTATAAATGTATTGTTTGGGCTTGTTGGGCTGAAAACCCAACACTCAATTCAGATTGAGTCCTTACAGCAATGAATCCAACTCAAATATTATAAAAAATGTTATGTTTGTAGCATCACTTATTATAAAATTTCATTTTTATTAATTTGAAAGGACATTCCAAATTGCTCACGAAAATTTATAAAGTTTTGAATTGAATATGGGTTCATCGCACAACTTATTTGCAAGATTTTTATATTTTATTTTAAAAACCCACCTTGTGTGTTTGGACCTTTGTAACAGTGTAATGTCTCTCACTTGAGAGTAGATCCCACCCTTGTGGTAACTAGTAATTAATTAAAAATTCAACCTAGCCTAAAATAAAAAAATAAATAAAAAGTAAGAGAAACTTTCTACCAAAAAAAAATAATAATAAATTAATAATAATACGAGAAATCCAAATATTGATTTTTTTTTCCCTCTCTCTCTCTCTCTTGCTTTCTTAGCTCTTAACCTTTCATATTTATCTAGCTTGAACAACCGGGTTAGCAAAAATCCAGCGTCGCTACTTTTTCATAATTATTGAATCAGATCAGCATTCAATGTAGAAGCTGATAATCATGTTTAAATATCCCAAAAAAATAAATAAGAAACCCATTTTAGAAATACAATATCGATCCCAATTATTGGCTAAAATAAGACTATATTAATCCCATTAAATAGTAGGAGAATAGATATAGATTCGTAACTTTATGCCAACTGATCATCACTATCTTCACGTTTCACACAGTCAGACTTCAAGCTACACCTACTGAGCAAGATGCATGTTTGCTGATTCGATTTGAAAGAGTTGATCCAAAATTAGTTTATCTGCCTCTCTTTTGGACTTTCATTCAAAGAACCAAATTCTAATAGAATTGTTGCCGGAATGACAGTACGGTTATAGTTTGAAAGCGAAAGCTCTAGGGTCGTACTAAACTCCTAGTTCTCTTTCTAAGTGATTTGTGTTTATGGATAATGGATTGGATTGATCCTATTCATTTCTTCAGCGTTGTAATGCTTGGTACCCAAATATTGGCTTGAGGCATTTTCGATCTCTAATTTCTAAAAATATTGCCTCTCTATTCTCAAAATTCAAAATTCTATATATGTATAAGAAGAAGAAAAAAAAATCTTCTAAAAAGATTTACTTAACTATTTTTAAGAGCATATATCTTGAATGTTGAATATGAACTACGTATGATGTAAGAGTAATGAGATTGGGTTTGGAATCCGCTTCAGTAGAGTCCACTGCCTTTGTGTAGCCATAATCAACATGCATTAAAAATTTTTAAGAAGTTACAACTTTTAAAAGGCCCAATCAGGCACAAACACACCACGGTCACATAGTTTCTCTCAACGCACCACAATCCCATAGTCTCTCTCACTCTCTCTCATATTATGGAGCATGAGAGGAGTAGATGAAAGCTTTACAGGAGTAAGTTCCAAACACTCCCAAAACTCCTACCGTAGCTTAAGCATTTACAAAGCCAATATCCAACACCCTAGCTCCTTAGTAATGTGGGATAGAGCCTAATGGACCCTTTAAAATTATTTATTTTTTTGGCAAAGTAATTACAAAAAATGAGTTGAATAGATGAAGGCCTTTTGGATATAATTCCCAATTATTACACGAACTTGTGACACCATCTCCTTCCTCTCTCACATATCTTGTTTAGTTGTCCAATCTATGTCTCTCATTAACTTTATGATAACTTGATTGATATAGGCCAAAATATATTGTTGGTCTTTAAAGTTTATAAGTTGAGTGCTTTTAGTCCCTAATATTTCAAATGATTTTAATCTCTAAGTTTAAAAATGAGTGTCAATGCATGTGACTCACATAGTAAGTGCCATTTTTTAATGACATGCATGTTAGCTGAATTTTTATTAGAAAAAAATTGCACATTGCGAAATCACTCACCCATTCCGGTGTTTGGTACTTTCCCAATTCAAACCCAATCCTATCTCAAACTACTTTTCTGCTCCTTCAATGGTAGGCCCTAGGCATAGGAAGAAATCTTTCTCTTTGATTCCTTTATGATTCTTTTGAATTTTTGTTCGGGCTTGAAAAAATTATGATGGGTTTCGCTCGAAGCCTGCATTTCTCTCCACCATTATATTGAATGAGACTTTTCAAGTGAGGAATGAGAGGAAAATCAAATTAAGAATTTTTTCAAAGTTTAATTTATCAACTTGCGTTTTTCAAAAAGCAAACACAAAAATTCATTTAGAATTTTTGAATTATCACTAACTTTTGAGCAAGTGGTCTAGTCCAGTAAATACGGAATAGTTAGTTTATTCTTTGAATCGCTTTTGTTTTTCTTAAAGATAAAGTTTAATTATAAAATTGGTTCTTTACACTCTTAATACACGACAAATTTTGTGTCAATCGGATTTTATTTACTATATGATCTATAAACTTATATTTTATGCATAATTTTAAATTATAAAAACATGTAATTTAAACAATTTATTGATGACATAGCTATTGGTCTTTAATTTTCTAAAAATTTTGCAAGCATGGAGGATATAAAAATATGTAATCCAATTATAAATTTGTCAAAATTTACCATCAATAAAAAGATATTGAGTAAGGTTATAACTTTAAGTTACAACAAATTTTGTAACTAAACTTTATCCTTTTCTTAAACTCTCCATTTTGATTAAAAAGTTCAAATTGGCATTGGCTTACTCAACCTTTTACGAATTTTTATTTTTGTGTTAAAAATTATTTAAATTATATTTATATTTGAAAAAGTGAAAGAAAAAAAAAAGTGGGATTAAAAAAAATTGTACATAAATAAAATAATCTAAAAAGTTAAATGAAAAAGTTGGTGGTAAAAAAGTTAAACGAAAAAGTTGGTAGTAAAAATGCCACCTCATTTTTCTATTAGTCATATACATGAAACAATTAAGGGATAAGATGGGGATAAAATCCCTAAGCAGATGGACATAAATAATGGGGGTAGACATTAGTGACGGAGTTGCTAAGAGAGACGGCTTAAAGCACTCTACCATCCAAAGAACTAGTAGACAGGCTCATAACATGGACGGAGAGGACGACTGACGGTTGGATTCTTTAAAGGTAGACGGACCTAAGGGAGACGGTTTACTGAAGCTACGTGGCACCTATGTGGCATCTACGTGGCCCCTTTGTGGCATGAGTGGTCTCCAAGAATCTTAGTGTGGAAATGTCTTGCGTTCTACGCCCAACCACAATCAGAGAAATACTTACAAAGAAAGGATCCCATAAAATATGGGAGAATCTTCTCTACAAGGAAACACATTCTCCACCAAAAAACAAAGGCCAGTACTACACTACTATAAAAACCCCAAAACCCTCTTAAATCAAGGTACACGTAATTTCCCAGCTCTGGCACTCTAGAGTTGTAGAAATTCTCTCTCTAACTTAACCTTCGGAGGATATTTGGCCGGTACTACACCGCTATTCTCTATATGGTCTTTTGTGTTTTTGTTTCGTAGGTTCTGTCAAGAGCACATGAGGATCGTGCGGCTCACTGACAATTTTTGGCATCATCAGGAACAAAACAGAAGGATCATTATAAATTTTTTAAAACTTCTGAGACTAAAATCACTCATTTGAAACATTATGGACTACAAAACAATCAACATGTAAACTTAGAGACAATCAAAGTATCCCAGTCACTAATTTAAACATGAGTCACCGCTTCTATTTTCATTTTCTTTTATTGGAGTCAAATTTGCATGGATAAGCTCAATGAGTGAGTATTTGGTGCACCCCAATTTGGACACTTTCGGTAGCCTTACTATGGTACTTTTATTAAGAATGACACTTTAATGATAGAGGTTGGGGAAATTATTAGGTGATCCGAGACTACAAGGTTAGCTTGCTGATCTTGTAGTCCCAGCCAACAGAAAAGAAACACATCATTAAAAATAGTTAATGCTGACCTTGTAATCCCAGTCAATAGAAAAGAAACACATCATTAAAAACAGCTGATATTAGCTTACCTGCCACATCACTGAAAAACAATACACACCTTAACTTCTGTTAATCCAACAACGTTAATCCTCCGTTGAAATTCAAATTTTGATTTAGAAATTGGGCAGGTTCAATGAAAAAAAAAAAAAAAAAAAAGGTTTTTCATTTTCAATCTTCATTTTTGGAGCTCTCTCTCTCTCTGTAAAAAAAAAAAAAAAAAAAAGGTTTTTCATTTTCAATCTTCATTTTTGGAGCTCTCTCTCTCTCTGTTCATCATCAACCACCATATGGCTACCACTTCCTTCCATCTCAATGTTGGCAACATTTTTACACTTGTAAGGTACCAATTTTGTTCTTTTTTTTTGTGGTACAAAAAGTGCTTGCTGAAATGCTTCATAGAGATTCATTTTTCCGAACTTCTTATTGTTGTGGCCTTGTGTTCTTATTATTAGGGGCTGTGGGTTCATGAAGTTTTGAATTAAATAAATAAAAACTAAGGATAAGAATAAGTAATGGGGTAAAGATACAAAGCTAATTTGGTTTTCCCTGGACCCTAGAGTGTTCCATGCAATTAATACACGAAAATGAAAGCCTCACTCAAAATTTTAGGTCACATAAATGCCTTTCATTTTTTAGCTTTTGTTTTTTATATAAGAAATTATTATGACTAGGCAAAGTGATTACGTTGGAGTGGTTTGGAATTTGCAGTTTGTATCCAACCTTCAACAGAGATATCAAAAACAAGGAGTCAATCTCATTCTGGAATTGCTGTACCGGTTTGACCAGTGAAATGATATATTTCAGTATCGGTCAATACCGGTATACTGTTTCGGGTTTACCGCTATTTTACGCACACACACACACACACACACACACACACACACACACATATATATATATTAATAAATATAAAAGTTTACCATAAAACATTACCTAAATTTAGAATAAATTATTCATGGTTTTAGACTTTAGCATATAAAAAAGAAAAAAGAAAAAAGACACAACATAAAAAAACAGAAAGCTTAATTGTTCATTACAAACTAAGAAAAAAAATAATACTAATAAGTTAATACAAGTAAGTTACCATTCTGCCCTTACAAAAATTTAAAACAACAAAACAAAAAAAAAAAGTTTTTTTTTTTTGGTACCGGCCGGTACGCCCGGTATTTAAACCAGTACGAAACGTTGGCGTTTTGATACTGGTACATGTATCAGTACAGCCAGTACCGGTATGGTATCGACCACCTTGATAAAAAAAGAACATATTAAAAAAAAGTTGTAATAGTTACACACTGTATGCGAAACACTTTAGTAGGTGAAATAGTATGACAGTACCAACCACGAGCATAAACTTACTATATAAGGTATTGCTCGATTAAGAGTCTGTTTGACAAATCTGGTAAAAAAAAATACAATTCTCTCGTATATTATTGGCCTACAATTCTCTCATACATATCACCAATTCTCTTGTATATTATTGGCCTTTTTGCATGTGAGTGTTGTTATTACATGTGTAACAACAGTAACACCAAATCTTATGATAAGTGCCAATCATGAGTAAAAACAATAAAGTATTGTTTCAATTGGAATATTTTCCTTTTAGAAGAAAATAATAATACTTTTCTTTCTAGGAAGAATGATTTTATATCACTTGGCAAATTCCATCATTCCATGTGTAAGGTTGAAAATTATCAACCATCTTGTTGGCTTTATTCCATGCCAATTTGGTTGTAATTTAAGCACTTAGTAATCCTGTATTTAGGTGGGATTATTGTAAGGGTAGTGTGTGAGAAGTTGTGAAGAAAAGCTCAAGTATGTGCAAAGAAGCAGAGCTTCGCGGCTAGGACTTGCAGGTGGCTTGCGGCTGCAAGTCGCCAACTTCAGGCACGTGAGATGCATGCAGGGAAGCTGAAGGGTCGCGCCAGCTGTCGCACTACAGGACAAAAGTCCCAGGCTGGCCAGGCCGTTACGTCACGACTTGATTTCGCGACTTGGACAAGCCACGAGACCAAGCCGCCAATTTACCCTGTTTGGCAAAAATATGTCTCTTCGTATTCTCATCTCACCTCACTATATATAGACCCTTATACTCACTAAATGTGTAGAGCTTCTAGAGAGAATTTTGTGAGAGAAAACCCTAGAGAAAAACAAGATTGCCTCATCTCCAATCTTCATCTAAGAAACTCTACAAATTTCTCTACTCTCTTCCTCTCCATTGTGATACCCTTGAGAGGTCTTTTACCAAATCCTTATTTCACCACACCCACGTCTGTGAGAAGGTTTATTTGGTGCTGAGGGAAGCAGTTTGGAAGGAACCAATATACATTGGTTGATGCTATGGTCAAGTAGCAGAATCCGAGAAGTTAAAGAAGAAATAGGTTCAGCGTAACCTCGTTGGAGCAAGAAGCTTGGAAGGCTTAGGTAGGTAGATTAGACTTGGAGGGTCTTCTGCTATTTATGTATCCCAATTACATTCTTTAGTCGATTTTATCACCGCTTGGAGGGCGGCGGAGAGGTTTTACGACGAGGACTTCGGTTTCCTCTTCGATAACACATCGTGTGTTGTCTGTGTGTTTGCATCGTTCTTCCCTTTATCTTTGCTTAATATTTACTGCTGTGGATGTGTTTATATTTGGCTTAGATTGTCTATCAATTCTGTTATTGGCTTATTATCATATTTCGCACATTAATTGTTTGATATAAAGCTTGAATTGTTAGTTTATAATTTGGGGTCTAAACGTTCAAGGGTGTTTCATACCCATATTGAACTTTCACCATGTGAGTGTCATAACATATGTAACAATAACATCCAATCGTATGACAAGTGCCAACCATGAGCGTATATAAATTGTAAAATATTCCTCAATTATGACTCTATTTGACAAATCTTGTCATACGAAAAATAGTTCTCCAATACATATCATGTGCTTTACTTTCGTTTTAAAAGTTGTATGCCGGGAAAGAAGGATTTTATATTACTCGCCATTTTTCATGTGAGATTCGTTACATAGGTAACAATAACACCAAATCGTATGATAATTGCCCATCGCAAGTAAAAACAATAAAGCATAGTTTCAATTTATCTTACTTTAAATAAGAAAGATACTTTTCTTACCTTGAACACCATATACATATAAGTGTATTGACAAAAACTTGCTCCTTATTGAGCGGAGTGAAGTTCCATGAATCTTGACATGTAGTCCCATTATACATTAACTATTGTGTATACTAAATTAACCTTGGTTTAAGGACATCACCATAAGCAAAACATAATCTACCAATGAGGTCAACAAATGAGCCCTCTTCATTCTCTTAATGTGCTTGATCTAAAAGAAAGGGAGGTTGTCACTAAACCAAGATTACAAAACACTAAGGATATGTTTGGTACACTAAGGGTATGTTTGGTACACTGAATGATGATTATATCAGAAATAGTAATCTTTATTATTGAGAATATAAGATATTATAATGGAATAATTATTACTATCCATAAGTTTAGTCGTTACATATGAAAAGCTTGTAAAAGATGATGTATAAGAAAAATTTATGTTTTTTGAAAATATATTAATTTTAAGACTTATTATAGGCACTAAGTAATAACTATTACATTTACTTTAAAGAGGAATAACTATTCTTCAATTTAAAAAATAATTATTCATTTGTAATAACTAATCCTTGTAATAAAGAGGCAACCAAATGACCAAATTATTATTACATATGAATAGCTATTTCATTACATGAGTTATTACACCATACCAAACATTCCCAAAGATCACAATTGGCATGTTATAATAGATACTGTAATAGAATAGTTATTTAAATAATTATTTAGTTGTTTAGTTGCATTTTTATTATAAGGAATAAATATTCCTTAAATTGAGAATTAACAAGTTCTTTCTAAAATGGCTATAATAGCTATTCTTTAATACATTTAACAACTTTTAAAATTACCACTATCTATTAATATATAGTATGATGTTTTTCAGCTTCAGTTTTTTTTTTTTTTTTTTTTTTAATGTTTTTGGTTTGTACTCATGTTGCTTATGTAAGCTTTAAGGGTTTGTTTTTGCATGTTTGTAGGCCTTTGTAGTTTGTGCCATGCTTTATGCAGCCTTTGTGCTTTGTTAAATCAGTACTTCCAACTAAATGTCTTGCATTTTCTTCTAAGTACTGTCACTCTTGTGTCCTTGTAGGATTTTTCCTAGATGCACATACTTCGGGTACTGTGCATTGGTTGAGTGTTGATCATTCAAGCAATTTACCTTGTCTTTATTGTCTGGAATGTCTGGATGTTCATTCCAAGTGTGAATGAGCATTATGATCACTTGGCTATAGTGATTACCTGTTTTGGTCTTGCCATGGTTTACTGCTTTATTCCATTGTGCATGATCGCATTGTGCTTGCTCCATATGCATTACAAGTTTCTGTATACAATGAACTTATTGTGTTGTTGTGTTTTGAGGAGTTACTTGTTCTTATGGTTCTAAACCTTCGCAGATTCTAGAGTTAGGTGTGAGTGAGTTTTCAAACTGTTCCCAACTCACGTGTTAAGTCTAGAGTTTGTTTTAGGGTTTTGTCACGGAATAGCCAAAAGGGGAGATTGTAAGGTTGAAAATTATCAACTATCTTGTTGGCTTTATTCCATGCCAATTTGCTTGTAATTTAAGTACTTAGTAACCCTGTATTTAGGTGGGATTATTGTAAGGGTAGTATGTGAGAAGTTGTGAAGAAAAGCTCAAGTATGTGCAAAGAAGCAGAGTTTCGCGGCTAGGACTCGCGGGTGGCTCGCGGTTGCAAGTCGCCAACTTCAGGCACATGAGATGCATGCAAGGAAGCTGAAGGGTTGCACCAGCTATCGCACTACAGGACAAAAGTCCCAAACTGGCCAGGCCGTTACGTCGCAACTTGATTTCGCAACTTGGACAAGCCGCGAGACCAAGCTGCCAATTTACCCTGTTTGGCAAAAATATGTCTCTTCGTATTCTCATCTCACCTCACTATATATAGACCCTTATACCCACTAAATGTGTAGAGCTTCTAGAGAGAATTTTGTGAGAGAAAACCTTAGAGAAAAACAAGATTGCCTCATCCCCAATCTTCATTTAAGAAACTCTACAAATTCCTCTACTCTCATCCTCTCCATTGTGATACCCTTGAGATGTCTTTTACCAAATCCTTATCTCACCACACTCATGTCTGTGAGAAGGTTTATTTGGTGCTGAGGGAAGCAGTTTGGAAGGAACCAATATACATTGGTTGATGCTATGGTCAAGTAGCAGAATCCGAGAAGCTAAAGAAGAAATAGGTTCGGCGTAACCTCATTGGAGCAAGAAGCTTGGAGGGTTTAGGTACCTAGGTAGATTAGGCTTGGAGGGTCTTCTGCTGTTCATGTATCCCAACTACATTTTTTAGTGGATTTTTTCATCGCTTGGAGGGCGGCGAAGAGGTTTTACGCCGAGAACTTTAGTTTCCTCTTCGATAACACATCATGTGTTGTCCGTGTGTTTGCATCGTTCTTCCCTTTATCTTTGCCTTATATTTACTGCTGTGGATGTGTTTATATTTGGCTTAGATTGTCTATCAATTCTGTTATTGGCTTATTATCATATTTCGCACATTAATTGTTTGATATAAAACTTGAATTGGTATTTTTATAATTTGGGGTCTAAACGTTCAAGGGTGTTTCATACCCATATTGAACTTTCACCATGTGAGTGTCGTAACATATGTAACAATAACATCCAATCGTATGACAAGTGCCAACCATGAGCATATATAAATTGTAAAATATTCCTCAATTATGACTTTATTTGACAAATCTTGTCATACGAAAAATAGTTCTCCAATACATATCACGTGCTCTACTTTCGTTTTAAAAGTTGTATGCCGAGAAAGAAGGATTTTATATTACTGGCCATTTTTCATGTGAGTTTCATTACATATGTAACAGTAACACCAAATCGTATGATAATTGCCCATCGCAAGTAAAAACAATAAAGCATAGTTTCAATTTATCTTACTTTAAATTAGAAAGATACTTTTCTTACCTTGAACACCATATACATATAAGTGTATTGACAAAAAATTGCTCCTTATTGAGCGGAGTGAAGTTCCATGAATCTTGACATGTAGTCCCATTATACATTAACTATTGTGTATACTAAATTAACCTTGGTTTAAGGACATCACCATAAGCAAAACATAATCTACCAATGAGGTCAGCAAATGAGCCCTATTCTTTCTCTTAATGTGCTTGATCTAAAAGAAAGGGAAGTTGTCACTAAACCAAGATTACAAAACACTAAGGGTATGTTTGGTACACTAAGGGTATGTTTGGTATATTGAATGATGATTATATCAGGAATAGTAATCTTTATTATTGAGAATAGAAGATATTGTAATGGAATAATTATTCCTATCCATAAGTTTAGTCGTTACATATGAAAAGCTTGTAAAAGATGATGTATAAGAAAAACTTATGTTTTTTGAAAATATATTAATTTTAAGACCTATTATAGGCACTAAGTAATAACTCTTACATTTACTTTAAAGAGAAATAACTATTCTTCAATTTAAAGAATAATTATTCATTTGTAATAACTAATCCTTGTAATAAAGAGGCAACCAAATGACCAAATTATTATTACATATGAATAGCTATTTCATTACATGAGTTATTACACCATACCAAACATTCCCAAAGATCACAATTGGCATGTTATAATAGATACTGTAATAGAATAGTTATTTAAATAATTATTTAGTTGTTTAGTTGCATTTTTATTATAAGGAATAAATATTCCTTAAATTGAGAATTAACAAGTTCTTTCTAAAATGGCTATAATAGCTATTCTTTAATACATTTAACAACTTTTAAAATTACCACTATCTATTAAAACTAGTTCTAACCATTTAAAAAAAAAAAAACTTTTAAAATAATATATTTCCAAAAATACAAACTTTCTATATATACATAACAACTAAACTTATGAATAGAAATAATTATTCTATTACAAGTTACAACACCTATTATTCCTGGTGTAGGGTTAGGATTTGTGGCCCAAGCCCAAAATAATGAATTTGTAGAGAATGGGTGAAAGAGCTAGACTGACTATGGAATTGACAACAATTAATCATAACCTACAAGTATAAACCAGCAAGAATTTACACATAAAAAATGAAATGAATTGGTGTCCGAAAAGGCATATCATTGATTATGTAGTGGTTACAGTTCTTAGAGCTACAGTAAAGTTTTCTTTTCTTTCCTATTGCCTTTTTTCTTCCTCCCCTTTTTCAGGAGATTCTTTCCTTTATATATCCTCCTTTTCCATCATCTCCATCGTCCACTTGTACTTCATCTGTGAACTTACTTGAGTATATGTCACGTCAAACATCTCCTTTGGCTTTGTGTGAGTGGCGGTAGGTGATGTTACACTGTTCAGGGGTCTTCTTTACATAAATGCGGCCAGAAAAGTTGCTGCAGTGCCTTAAATACGGTGGTAGCAGCTTTTCCTTCAGATATTTCTTCATTCTTATCGTCTCCAAGTATACTCAGAGCTTATCTTGATCAGGAGGAGTGCTCGGAAGATCATTCTGACCTTTTATACGTTTAATTGATCCGTACTATTCGCGTCAGAGGAATAAAATCTCTTCGGACAGACGGCGATCTCCTCGGATTGTAATCATTTTTCCTTTTGGGGATCCCTCTTCCAGATGGGCCTTGCCCTTACCCCTCATTCTCTTCGGACGCACAGTAATCCTCACATGGGGCTCTAGGCCCACTATGTTAGACTGGGCCTTTCCCCCCCACCCCTAGTAATTAAAAAAAAATTATATTCATAATGTAATCTCCATTTAATGTATTAAACGTGCCCCAAGTCTAATGCTGCAACAAATTACTCATTTTATTTATTTATTTATTTTTATATAAGATTTTCATTAGTAATATATATTACTCTAAAAAATTATTATGTAAATTCACGATTTATATATAAAAAAGAAATGACAAAGTTTTCTTTATAAAAAAAATTTGTGTAATATGTTTTTAGTGTTAATTATATTTCCTATGAGATATTATTGTCTTTTTCAAAACTCTTTAAACTTCTTTAAATTATTTGGGCTAAAGAAAAAAATATTTTACCTGGCCGATGCGTAATCCAACCATGATTATATCTTTGAGGCAAAATTTAAATGTTGGTAATTATTTTGTTAATTAATTTTATTTCACATTATACTACAACAAGTGCACCAAATTGATATTTAATTTATAAAATCTTAAGAATTTATTTATTGTTTAACATTTATTTTTGGATATTTTCATATATTTGTTCTCATATTTGTATTATTGAAAGGAAGACAAAGAGAACATACTAGAGTTTTTTTTTTTTTTTTGGTTTGTTTTGAATGTGAAAAAAATGGGTTACTAGGTTGACACGACCTATCAAAGACCGGGTAATAGCCATAGGTTTATTAACCCATTTTAGTTTAACCTGTTTTTGTCTCAAACCTGATTTGACTCGTACTTAATGGGTCGAACTTGAACTTGCTCAACTCAACTCATTTTCCTCTTCTACAAATTATTGCCTTATAAAACTTTGCATCTCCTTAAATGATTTTTTTTTTAAATATATATAATGCCTCCACAAAGCTCTCCACAAAAAGGAACAAATGTTTACTTGTAAGGTGAATAATTGCCTTTATATCAACTGAATGCCCTTTTAGAAGTTATTACCTTACCAAAATGGATCTATTCTCACTTAAAATTTTCAATTCCCTCCATTTTTAGTTAGATGAGAGACATGTATCATTTTCAAAAAAATCATTGGTCATTAAAAAACCCTTTGAAACAACACAAATCAAGTAAATGCCACGTGTTACAAATCTAGCTAAAAACTAAGGAGAATTGAAATGTTTAAATGAGATGAGATATATCTTGTTTGCATCAATGTCTCAATAAGTGTATAAATAAAATTAAACCTTAAAATGACATTACTTGTTTTTTGTCTTTTAAAAACTTACAACAAGTTGGGAGTGGGGGATTCAAACTAAAGTTCTCCACCTTAAGAGAATGGATAATGCCACTACCTGCACAAAAGCCTTGGCAATATAACTTTATGTTTGGTATTTTGTTTGTGGAGAAATTTTATTTAAATCTCATGTAATTTTCAAGATTTATATAATAAAAAATTATAAAAGCTAAAATGTCACCATATTAACCATCATAACTATCAAGTTAGCGAGTTGTGAATAATAAATGGTAAAGTGATATTAACAGTAAACCCAAATCACCTGTTTTGAAAAAATATTTTATTTATAGCATCACTTATTAAAATGAAATGCCTTCACTTTCAAGAACTGTTCTTTGTATTATTTACTTTACCTCCTTCAGTAATCAAGACATTTTCTTGGGTTTTATTTATTTATTATTATTATTAAAAAAAAAATTCGAACTTTGAAAAGCTAGTGTCAGGCTTGAATTTGACTACCCTTTCCTATGATTTATTAAAAAATAATATATTTTGATTTCAAAAGCCCTTCCTTAACTAAACGTTGCACTTTTTATTTTATTTCACTAAAGTTTTCTTATAAAATATTTTACAACTATCAAATTGGCAAGTAATAAATAATAGATGATAAAGTGATGTTAGCAATGAATCCAACTCAACTATAATAAAAAATGTTATGTTTGTAACATCACTTATTATAAAATTTCATTTTTAATAATTTGAAAGGACATTCCAAATGGCTCACCAAAAATTATGAAGTTTTGAATTAAATATGGGTTTATCGCACGTAATTTGTTAGCAACGTTTTTTATATTTTATTTTTAAAACCCACCTTATGTGTTTGGCCCTGTGTAGCAGGAAATGGGTGTAATGTCTCTCACTTGAGAGTGGATCCCACCCTTGTGGTAACTAGTAATTAATTAAAAATTAAACCTAGCCTAAAAAAATAAAATAAAAAGTAAGAGAAACCTTCTACCAAATAATAATAATAATAATAATAAGAGAAACCCAAATATTGATTTCTCTCTCTCTCTCTCCCTCTCTCTCTGAGCTCTTAACCTTTCATATTTATTGTAAGGCTGCAATATGGGTCCCTTGCCTAAGTGATGGATGAACTTAGGCCCAAAAAACCCATTACAATGAATTTGTAGAGAGTGGATTGGAAAACTGGGTTTTAATGAGTTGGACAATAGGTAAGTGGATTCAGATGAAAAGAAAAGGAAGATAAATTGATTTAAACTAAAAAAATCATCATCGGCACAGTCTGAGAAGGCCAGTTCTTATATATTTCTCTCAAGTTTGATTATAAATTTAATTCTTGATTGCTATAGTGTTTTTCTCTTAATTTCTCGATCCCGTTCTCTCAGAGTATCCCCTCTATGTTATACCATCTTCTCCTTTCATCCCTACCCTCCATATGTAGGTCAGATTATTGGTGTTGATACTTGTCCCATTAGCACATTCCTAAAGTATTTGAGTAGTAGCTATAAAGCTAAAAACCATTGTTCAGGTATTACTTTCTCATTAATGCGGCCAAAATGTTAGCTACAGAGCATTCAATACGGTGGTAGCAACTTTTTCCTTAAATATTTTAAGACTTCCCTCTATTCTATGTTTTTGTGATGCTTATCCATATCAACAAAATTTCCTGAAATGTTCCCTGGATGGTAGATGACCCCCTTGGACCTCGGCTTTGGTTAACCGAGGAGGTATTCTCATCCTCGGACCACCTTCATAGGCCCTTATGACCAAAACTAACTTCTTCACTTGCTAACACGGACTCCTCTGATAACGTTTTCCCCTTCTCGAAAGACTTCAAGTCCTCGGATTGGGCCCCAGGCCCAATATATACATAGATATGAGATCCTGGGCCTAATACCCCTACATTTATCTAGCTTGAACAATCGGGTTAGCAAAAATCAAGCAAATTTGCTACTTCTTCATAATTATTGAATTAGATCAGCATTCAATGTAGAAGCTGATAATCATGTTTAAATATCCCAAAAAAAATAAATAAGAAACCCATTTCAAGACTACAATATTGTTCCCAATTATTGGGTAAAATAAGATTATATTAATCCCATTAAATAGTTTCCAAAAGAAAATGACTTTTGTTATTTGGGCAGGCAAACCAAGACCTAGAAATCATTCATTCTCTGTATTCTACCATGGTAGATGGTGCTTATCATATAATCTAAGAGCTGAATATGGAATGTGGTGTAGTTGACATGAATAATTAATGCCACTAGCAAGCTAGAAAGTCTCAAACTACAGCAAATCTAGCAACACTTTAATCGTTATATTGTTACTTTTAAAGAAAAACTATATAAAGTGAGTTTAAACTTTAATTCTAATTGTTTGTCAAAATTAAGGATCCGTTTGGTTGGAGGAGTGGAAAAGTTGGAGGATAGGAAAAGTTGGAGGATAGAAAATTAGTGGGAGGATAGAAAAGCGGGAAGATAGAAAAGATTTGATTTTCACTCATGTGTGTTTTGTTGGAGGAGTGAAAAAAAAATTTGTTTGGCTAGAGAGAAAAAGAGGAGGATAAAAAATGTAGTTTATATAAATTGACTATTATGTCCTTATTATATAATAGTGGGAAAGTGAGAAGGGTATGTGAGTGTAATAAAGCGGGGGTATTTGTGTAAAATACATTTTTCATCACTTTTCCCTCCTCATTTTCCTCCCAATTTGAGAGAATAAAAAAAGTAGGCCCAGGAGGGAAAACTTTATCCCCTATTTTCTGCCTCTCCTATTTTCTTTTCTCAATCAAACAGTGGAAAACAACATTTTCACCCCATTTTCCTCTTCCTATTTTTATCCTCCATGTTTTCACCCCAACCAAACACACCCTAAGATAAATAATCTAAACAATCAAAATAGAATTTATATGAAGTCCAAGTTCAAATCTAACTCTTAGGCAAAACCAATAAATGAGAGAGAGAGAGAGAGAGAGAGGAAAAAAAAAAAAAAGGCACTCGTTCAATCATCATCAGCAATTTTCATTTTTTTGTATTTGAGGACTTTTTATAATTACTATTTTGTCTCACGCGCATGGCGGTAGGCAGCCTAGCATAAGGTACAACAACTCCACTCTCCCACCTCTTTTTATACATCACACCATTTCATATTTTGAGAATTAACTTGCCTAATTCATCTTCTCTCTCTCTCTCTCTCTCTCTCTCTCTCTCTCTCTATAGTGCTTTGTTTAAGATGAGTTGCTTTGAGCAAAACCAGTTTGAAGGTAAATAAATTCCTCTCTCTCTCTCTCTCTCTCCCCCCCCCCCCCTCTCTCTCAAAAGAGAATTTAGGCTTTACGTGATGTTTGGATGTTCCACATTTTTTTTTGTTTTTATTTGGTCAAAATTGGAAAATTATATTAAAAAGTACAGTAATACATTACCTATAGGTTCCTATATACGTAATATAAAGGTCTGCTACATGCATATTTTCACCATCTTATGCATGGGATTGGTTTCCAGTAGTGTAATACAGTCTGTTGGTCTGCCATCACCTCAGGAATTTATGATATTGAACTCCTGGCTAGTGTAAAGAGAAAAGAGTATTGCATAAGCTAACAAATGCATACCTCGAGGATTGATTAGATGCTCAAATTAAGTTGAACACCTCTCTTATGACCCAAAAAAAAAAAAAAAAAAATGAGGTAGCCAGACAAACAAGAATTTTATACTTTTTAATAAAAATCTCTAGGGAATTTGAGTGGACTATAATATTCAAGATTAAATGATTAATTAACACGCAAAACTTGAAGTACAGCCACCACTGTAAGAACAAACAGATTCAAGTACTATTCAAGTTCCATGCAAATAGTGCTGCTTATGGTTTTCTTTTATTTTTATTTAAAAAAAATTCTTTTTCCATTATTGTTGTTATTGTGTTTTTGATTTTGCATTGGCATGTCCTTTGAGCAGCTACGGCGATACGACCTTACGCGGTACCACCACTGATTGTCATTCCTATGAAAGATATTCACGCTTATCCTCAAAATTCCCCTCTTCCTCCTCCTTCACCTCCTCCTGTGGAGATTAAGACTAGGGGTGAAGAGTTTTGGAAAGGATGGTAACTCTCTCTCTCTCTCTCTCTCTCTCTCTCTCTCTCTCTCTCTTAATATATGGACTAATGAAAGATTGGATATAATGCAGTTGGACTGACCTGTGCTGCTGCCACTGTTGCTTGGATTTTTGGTTCTGAGCACTGGAAGAACCGTTGTGCTTATGTTTTATTCTGTTCTATTTTATAAGTACTTTTGGTTTTGGATTGTTATTGGGAAAACAAAGGATGCTGTAATTGTATACTCATCGCAACATTCTTATTATGATATGGTTACGTAGTACTTGTTCGTACTACATACAATTAAATCCATTTGAGATATTGCAGCGATATTATATGTTATTTGATGTATCTCTAATTTTTTTTTTTAAAGAAACAAAAAAGTGAAATGTATTTCTAATTTAGTACGAAAAATTATTTAATATCAGTCCAGAAATAATGGTCTCTTCCCATATGAATGGTAAATCCGAACATGTAATGAATAATTGCTATTGTACATATAAAAATATGTACTCAACCTTACTCTCATACAAGTCTTTCCTCTTGTGAAAAATCTAGTCTATTATTTATGTATAAGATGTGCCTTTTATATGAGATTATTATTATGTCTGTGTATAGCTTCATCAAAACACACACACACATATATACATATATATATATATATATATAATCAACAGCAAAATAAAAGAAAAACAAGTTACATACATTCAGAGATTTTTAAATTTCTTCAATCTTTTGATGATTAAGTTTTTTTGAGAGAAAGATAAGCGAAATTTTATTAAAGAAATTAAGGTAAATCTGATTAGAATACAGCATCCAGCTCAGAGGGTACTTCTCCCATCCAAATATTAGTATCTGCAAATAAAACTGCTCTTTTAACTAGATTATGAGCTAACTTATTCCTATCCCGATGAATATGTTGAAACTTGCAAAACTACATATTACGCCCCAACTTCTTAGTTTCCTCAATGATGTGACCAAACAAAGTTTTACATTGACCAGAGCATTAAAGATCCTGAATAACACGAAGGCAGTCACCTTAAAAAATGACATTAAAAAGGCTCAGTTCTCTAGCCAAAATCATAGCCTGTCTTGTTGCCAGTGCCTCTGATGATTAAGTTTTAATTGAACTACTATTTTAAATTTCTTGAAACTTCTGTAATTGAGTCTGACTTAAAGCAAATTATGAAAATAAGTTTAATTAATCTACTTCAAGGTACTTTTCAAAAAAAAAAAAAATGGTACTTCGAAGTACTTCTTTTACATTGAATTCAAGTGTTTCACTGGGCAAAACCATGTCATACAATGTATATTTCTTACATTGATTCACATAATACAAACCCAACACGTAAGACTTAAATTTTATTATTAAATAATATATTATGATAGATCATTGAAATAATTTTAATTCAATAATGAAACTTCGTTTGAATTTTTAGAACCTTTGGTAATATAATTTTAATCAAATTAATTTTAAAAGTCCTAAAAGTATTTATTTTTATTTAGAAATTAGTATGCTAATATTTTTAATGCATTATAATCCGTTACATGGAAAATAGAAGGATAAAAAAAAAAAGAGAGGTCATTCGCGTCTTAATAGCCTGAATTTATTTTAGAGAACAACTGCAGTATTTGATTATCAAAAAAGGAAAAATAAAAATAATACTACACAACTGGTGTATTTCATTGAAAGGAACAATATTTTACATGTAGGGTAACATGTTTTGAAGAATGGAGAGGACATTGAGACGTTGAGACACTGATGTGAGCCATGTTGTATAGTGTATACTGCGCGCCTACGTGAGGCATGACGTTGTTAAGGTTGTGCCCTCATGGTTGCAACTTGCATATAGATATATGTATATACACACACACAACATTCCAGCTCTACGTGAAGCCATATACACATGCGTAATCGTTACTTTAATTAGGTCTCATTAGCATTATATATGTTGTGCACTGATTGCCCAATATTATGGTGAGTTCCAATTTTGAACAAACATTTTTTTTTTTTTTTTTTTTTTTTAAGCCGCACTTGTTGGCTTTGGAGGACAAAATTCACTGTGCGTGTACTGTGCGTATACTGTTTACGCACTGTTCACGTAATATTTAATATTAAAAGTGGGTCCCACAATATTATTTACACATTTAAAAATTATTTTGTTACAGTGTTTTCAGTAACAATCAGTTTTTATCAACTTTTAGCAACAATAAGTGCTATCCAAACGGAGATGTTATTTGATGTATCTCTAATTTTTTTTTTTTTAAAAGAAACAAAAAAGTGAAATGAATTTCTAATTTAGTACGAAAAATTATTTAATATCAGTCCAGAAATAATGGTCTCTTCCCATATGAATGGTAAATCCGAACATGTAATGAATAATTGCTATTGTACATATAAAAATATGTACTCAACCGTACTCTCATATAAGTCTTTCCTCTTGTAAAAAACTTATCTATTATTTATATATAAGATGTGCCTTTTATATGAGATTATTATTATGTCTGTGTATAGCTTCATCAAACACACACACACATAGACATATATATATATATATATATATAAATTTAATCAACAGCAAAATAAAAGAAAAACAAGTTACGTACATTCAGAGATTTTTAAATTTCTTCAATCTTTTGATGATTAAGTTTTATTTGAGAGAAAGATAAGCGAAATTTTATTAAAGAAATTAAGGTAAATCCGATTGAAATACAACATCCAACTCAGAAAGTAGTTCTTCCACTTAAATATCAGTATATGCAAATAAAACTCCTATTTTAGCTAGACTATCAGCTAACTTATTCCTATCCCGACGAATACATTGAAACTTGCAAAACTACATATTACGCCCGAACTTCTTAGTTTCCTCAATGATGTGACCAAACAAAGTTTTTCATCAACCAGAGCATTAAAGAGCCAGAATAACACGAAGGCAGTCATCTTCAAAAATGACATTAAAAAGGCTCAGTTCTCTAGCCAAAACCATAGCCTGTCTTGTTGCCAGTGCCTCTGATGATTAAGTTTTAATTGACCTACTATTTTAAATTTCTTGAAACTTTTGTAATTGAGTCTGACTTAAAGCAAATTATGAAAATAAGTTTAATTAATGTACTTCAAGGTACTTTTCAAAAAAAAAAAAAAAAAAGGTACTTCGAAGTACTTCTTTTACATTGAATTCAAGTGTTTCACTGGGCAAACCATGTCATACAATGTATATTTCTTACATTGATTCACATAATACAAACCCAACACGTAAGACTTAAAATTTTATTATTAAATAATATATTATGATAGATCATTAAAATAATTTTAATTCAATAATGAAACTTCTTTTGAATTTTTAGAACCTTTGGTAATATAATTTTAATCAAATTAATTTTAAAAGTCCTAAAAGTATTTATTTTTATTTAGAAATTAGTATGCTAATATTTTTAATGCATTATAATCGATCCGTTACATGGAAAATAGAAGGATAAAAAAAAAAAAAAGAGGTCATTCGCGTCTTAATAGCCAGACTTTATTTTAGAGAACAACTGCAGTATTTAATTATCAAAAAAGGAAAAATAAAAATAATACTACACAACTGGAGTATTTCATTGAAAGGGACAATATTTTACATGTAGGGTAACATGTTTTGAAGAATGGAGAGGACATTGAGACTTTGAGACACTGATGTGAGCCATTTTGTATAGTGTATACTGCGCGCCTACGTGAGGCATGACGTTGTTAAGGTTGTGCCCTCATGGTTGCATATAGATATATGTATATACACACACACACAACATTCCAGCTCTACGTGAAGCCATATACACATGCGTAATCGTTACTTTAATTAGGTCTCATTAGCATTATATATGTTGTGCACTGATTGCCCAATATTGTGGTGAGTTCCAATTTTGAACAAACAATACCTAGATATGATACGTGACATCGTTCTTCTTTTATCAGAGATATCTAGAGCCTCACTCTCACAATCACATATTTTTTGATAATTCAATAGTTAAAATAATTGAGAATATGGATATTTGAATCATAAATGTCTTTGTTAAAAACACTAAAAGATAGATATTTGAATCATAAATGTTTTTGTTAGAAACACTAAAAAGTATTAATCGAGCTATTATAAAGCTCTAGGCCTCTCACATTCACATACAAGAGTAGAGTACAGTATACATATACAGTTGAGGTATAAATTTCATTGTAGGCAATTAAAAATCCACAGATCCGCTTGAATCCATCGCTGTCCTAGGCAGTTAATTGGTGTTAGTTCCATTAATTTATCATTAATTTGTTAGGTATTTGGTTTATGTTGTTTGTTTGTGGTTGTGCATGTTTTCCTCTTGACTCCTTATCCAAAAATCTGAAAAAGACAGACACCGTCTTTATTTTTACAAGATTAGAGATTAGTTGTTCCTTTATTTTGTGGTTATGTTTTCTTTTTGTTTATAAAATAAAAATTAATAAAACAAAAGGTAAACAAAGCACCCCAAACAAAGGCACCTCCTGTATCAAAATCTCCTCTCACTGTCTCTCTCATATAAAATAAGCCTAGATCTCTTTTGAATAAGCGGCAAGAATATCTCTATTGCATGGGAGATAAAGTTAGATACGACACATATCTGTTTCGAGGACCATGCATATGCTGCTCAATCACCAACTACACTTTTTTTTTTTTTTGGGTTTGAATCACACCAACTACACTTACAGAAATAGAAACGTGGAGCTGCTTTGAAAATTTATTAAAATAAAGCTAGCTAATAAGAACTCAAGTTTGGAGAGACAGTGATTAATTCCTTTCCTATTTGTACCAATATTGGAGATACAATGATAGATGAAGGAGAACCAATAGAAATGAAGTAAATTAGAGTTACCTGCTAATTACTGTTAGAAGAAAACCTTAGGAAGAAGAGAAGGAAAGATTATCTGGCATACATATCTTCTTTTTTTCACAATATGGGGGATATGTAGATCACCACATAGTTGTGAAAAGAGATATTATGCTTATGAGTTATGACAAAAGGAAAAAGAGAGAGATTATATATTAAACACCAAATGCATAAGATAATTATTAAAATCAATTAAATGAGATAGTAATAAGTTGTGAGAGAGACCGGTAAAATTTTCAACTAAAATCATTTTTTTTATTTGAAAAGGGAAACATATTTCTTGAAAATGCTAAAATATCTTATATTTTTTTTTAAGGGTCTAGTTAATGAATATTCTTAAAGTATTTAGTAACAAATTATTTTATAAAAATTATGAAAAAAATTTTTAATAATTTTTTCAACTTTTCATAAAAATTTCTAAAAATAGTTTATTAAGAAATCTTTTAAAGGAATTTGTAGAACTTAATGCTTAGCTTTTTTAGGTTACTTTTGACTCTCTGAACACAAGCTTTTGATAAAGATTTTGGACCTTTTGGTAGATTCCGATTCTTACCAAAAGTTCAGAGGATAAGGTTAAAGGGTTTAAACTTTATAGGATACACGGTTTAGTATTAAAGATTTCATTTTATACTTGTGGAATGTGAGGAGCAAGAGTCAGGGTTCAAGTCTTTAAGCGAGAACTTTACATACATATATATTTAGATTAGGCTAAAGTAGAATTTTTATCTTGTATATAAAAAAAAATAAAAAAGGGACTAAAGGTTTTAGGTTTTTTTATTTTTATTAATGTATTGATCTTAAAATTATTGTAAAAGTCACAAAAATAAAATAAAAAAGCCTAAGACTAAATGATTTTTTTAAGTGCATATTAAGCACTAGGCATGAACCCAAGTCTACCTTAACATAATTTAGTTTGCTTCGATACGTACACCCAAAAGGAACTTGTTTGAAATGGGAAAACATTTTGGATTCATTTGAAATTATTTTATGAAATGGTTTCTAAAGGTACAGCTTAAAATAAATGTGTATAAAGTGTGGCCAAAAAAGTATTTTTTTTGTCAGGCTATAAATATTCTCTTTTTGGTCCTTTTTTATTGGTTCATAAAATAACATTGAAATCATTGATTTTTTTAGGTAGTTACAATATGCTGTCAATTAACCTTCAATTTGAACTCTTTCCCCTCTAGGCTTCTAAACAGGGGGAATGGGCAGACTAACAACATAAATGTCAAGTATATAGTAAGTTAGGCAAAGTTTGGAAGAATTAAGAAAAATAGCATCTCGAGTTTTAGAAACTCGAGATCTATTTTAAAACTCGAGTCTTAAAGACTCGCTTCGCGAGTATTGTTGGACTGAAAATGCCACATGGATCTCGAGTTTTTGAAAATCGAGTTCCATGCAAAAAAAAATTTATTTTGATCACCCCTATAGTGGCGTTTTTAAGTCCTATGGTGACGTTTTAAAGCCCTATAGCGGCGTTTTCCTGCAAAATTTTTTTTAGAAGTGTTAAATACCAGGTTCAGGGAGTCCTATAGTGGCGTTTTTAAGCCCTATAGTGACATTTTTAAGCCCTATAGCGGCGTTTTCCTACAAAATTTTTTTATAACTCCATTTTTAAGCCCTATAGTGACGTTTTTAAGCTCCATAGCGGCGTTTATGGAACTCGAGTCTTTAAAACTCGATTTCCACGTGGATTTTTTTCCACATCGGACTTATCCGCTTACAAATCGAGGCTTAAAAACTCGATTTTTATCTTGGAACTCGAGTTTTAGACACTCGAGATGCTAGTTTTCTACATTCTTTTAAAACGTGATATTTAACTAAATTTTTTAATATTTGTTGTTATTTAGAAAAAAAATTCTTCTAAACATTTTTTTTAATGCTACTAACCCCTATAATATGAGCGAGAACATTGAACTTTAAGAGCATTCACATCAGCTCATTTATAAATTTTTTCATTTTACACATTTAAAACCTACTTTTTCTATTTTACATACATAATTTTACAAGACACCTACATCAGTCTGTTTATTATACACATCTATTTAAATAAAATATTCATCATTCTCAATTTTTTATTATATTCCCCAACTACCTACGCGCCCCTCTCTTATCAGATTACCTCTCCTTCTCTCTTTCTCATTTTTTTTCTTAACAGCCTCTCTCTCTTCTCTCTCTCTCTCTCCGTCTCGTTCTTTCTCAAAAAGCTACAGCCTCTCTCTCTTATCTCTCTCTCTCTCCGTCTCGCTCTTTCTCAAAAAACTACCAGCCCAGATAAAGCTTTTCACCGGATTCAGAAGCTTTCTTCACCAACCGGTCCAGAAATCAAGCTCCGGCAACCCAGATCGCGTCTTCACCGGCAGATCTACGAACCAAGTTCCGGCAACCCAAAACCAAGCCTCGGCGACCCAGATCGCGTCTTCACCGGCCGATCCACGAACCATGCTCCACGAACCAAGCTCCGGCGACTCAGAACCAAGCCCCGGCGACCCAGATCGTGTCTTCACCGGCCGATCCACGAACCGCGCTCCACGAACCAAGCTCCGGCGACCCACGAACCAAGCTCCGGCGACCCACGAACCAAGCTCCGATCTCTGTGTCTTTTGGTTTGTCTGTGTGGGTTTATTTGTTTGTGGGTTTGTTTGTGTGTTGATATGTGTTTGTGTGTGGGTGTGTCTGAGGTCGTTGTGCACGGAATGGGGAGAGAAAATTTGGTGCGAACTGGATAATATTATTTTAGTATATACACGAGCTACAGTAACCGTGTATATTTACACGGGTACTGTAGCTCAGGGAAAAATATGGATGGTTTTACATATTTTTACACCCACTGATGTGAGTGTTTTTTTGCTCAAAATGTGCAAAATTTACACTGTATATATATTTTAGAAGAATATAACTGATCTGATGTGAATGCTCTAAGTAGTCTTAGGGAAAATGTTCTCTTACAGTACAGACACTTACCTTTACCACAGCTTAAAAATATATCCATTTTAAAACATGAAAGTTGAAAAAAAAAAAAAAAAAAAAAAAAAACAGTGTAAGAGTATCATTTGTCTTGCTATTTTATTAATAACTCAGCTAGATTTCATCAAGTGAAATCATCCCACAAAATGCATCAAAATCTTTGGAATATAGTTGCTACCCTATTCATTTCTTTTATTTCTTTTTTTTTTTTTTTAATTTTCTAGAAAGGAAGTATATTACAATCTAATCCTTACAATCTTCATGAAGGACCACCAATATCCTTGCAGGGAACGAGCCTTTTGGAAGATGGCCTTCAAAAGTACACTAACTAATGCCCCAGCTAGGGATGTCCACGGGTTGGGCCGGGTCGAGTTTGTGCCTGACCCGACCCGACCCGAATTTCTCGGGTGGGTGAAAATCCAAACCGAACCGACCCGTTTTACTGGTCGTTGTCTAGTTCGGGTCCATCGGTTTTCAGGTTTATGCAGTTAATTTCGGGTTTCGGCACCGGTGCTAGAATCGCGGCAGAATCCGACGAGATCTAGCCGAAATTCGCAAGATCCGTCAAATCTAGACTAGATCTTGAAATATCCGGATCTAGTGGATTTCAAGTAGATCTTGGTCAGAAAAAACAAAAATATATACACCGGCATTTGTCATTTTTTGTTGGAAAACCTGGAAATGTAGTCAGATGTGTTGTGATTTGATGGTCGGATTGGGTGGCTCAAGTTTTTGGGGAGGAAAACTGCCAACCGACCAGGAGGGTTCGGGTCTATGGGTGACGACCCCCGCTGCCGACAGTCGGATTAGTCGGTTCGGGGGTGGCCAGTCGGTTTTGGGTGAGTCTGGCGGGTTGGTCGGGTGATGAGGGACCCGTGGACACCTCCCCCCCCCCCCCAGCACATGGGGCTGCAAAATTAGATTCCCTGTAAAGATACAATAAATGATGTAGTCAACCTCTTTGTTAAAATATATCTTTTTTTTTTTTTTTGGAAAAAAAAAGTCCTAAAGAATATAACTCTAATAGAAGTTTGTTTTTATCTAATACTCCGTTAGTGTGCAAGTTGAAGTAGTCATAATTCTCTTTGTAGTTCAAATATTACAACCCTAAGAGAAAGAAAGTAAAGGGCAAAAAAGTAAGAGCGAGAAAAGGAGTACAACAGGGACTAACCTCCATCTTTATCATGAGGGCAAAAAATCAAAATTTTGGAATGAATGAAATGGGGACTACTCCCAGCCGTGATGTTATTAAAAAGAGCCAATCTGGCAACTTTATGAAGCCCATATGGTGATCACTATTCATTATATCGTAGCTATGTTTTTTCTTATCTTTTTTTCCCCCTGAATAATAATTCTCATTAAATGGAAGGAGAAAAAAAAAAAAAAAAACAAAAACAAAAAAGAGGAACTAAGATAAGCCCATCTCGTTCTTAACAATTACGCAAAAGGAGGTATTTAGCAATATTATGGATAACAAAATTAGTTTTCCTGCAAATAAAAAAAGTTTTAGAATCAATTTATTTCTAACAATATTATTTCAATCTTTCAACTATCCTAAACACATGGTATCCAACCTATGACATATATATATATATATATATATTTATTGCAGTAAAAAGGGTAAAAAAATAAAAATAAAATAAAAGCAGAGTAAAAGGTGAATATCTGTTATTTTGTTAGGAGGAAAAGGGAAACAAAAGAAAATGGAATGTGGGTTTTAATTAGCTTAATTTATAAAATTTCTTGTAATCAAATAAGAGATCTAAGGTTGATCCTATTCGACTTAATGATGAATGAAAGACTAGTTTTCTCTTCCCAAAAAAAAAAAAAAAAGATTTGGGGTTCAAATCCCGCTTATATAAAAAATCGATTGGTGTTTTAGTCTAATAACAAGAGCAATTATCATAAAGTGGACATTAAAGGATGAAATTCAAACCTATCTATCACAAATAAAGATGAGGGGTGGTTGGAGTTTTCCACCTAGGCCCATCATTTTTTTAGAACAAGGTTTCTCTATCTCTAAACTAGTTTGGAGGAAATTTCTTCAAACTCATTCTATATTTTTTTATTGAATGTGAAATTTGAAAATCTAATTGTTAAACGACATGTTCTTTATATTCTTAACACACATATCAAAACTCATTAAAACCGGATATTATTTACTATTTGAGCAATAAACTTATTTTTTATGCATAGTTTTAGATCCCAAAAATATGAAATTTAAACATTTGATTGATGAGGTAGATATTGATCTTTTATTTTTATTTTTTGAAATTTTGCATGCATGGAAAATATAATAAGAATATATAATTCAATGGTTAGATTTTCAAAATTCATATTCAATAAAAAGATATATGAAGAGTTTGAACGGTTTCTCTCAAAATTAGTTTGGAGAGAAACTTTTTCATTTTTAATAGATGAGACACAATACAGACACATGCCTAATTTTAAACATCTTGTCTTAATATGTCAATTCCAGTGAGCAAATTGACCTAAGCCAAACCCAAAAATCTATCGCCCTTTCCTTTTAACAATAATTTAAATACTATTGATAGTTATTTATATATTTTGTTAACTGTTTAAAAAAATTTGTAAGGATATTATTAAGTATAAAATGTAAATTGTCTATTTTTTTAATTATTGTGAAATACTTTTTCATAATTAATTTATTTTAGATTCATTGATTTTTGTACTTAATAACTAACTTGGATAAATATTTATGATGTGGTTCTACATTTGATTCTAAAATTAAAAAATAAAAATCTTTAAGAATAAATAATTTAAGACACATGGCGCAAAATTAAAACTCTAATTTAAAATTTTAATTTAAATTCCTCTTAATTTCACCTACTACTACTATTATTATTATTATTATTATTATTATTATTATTATTAACTTGTGATAGGTTTGAAATTTATTGTAAAAAAAAAAAAAAAAAAAAAAAAAAAGAAAAAGAAATGAAAGAAGTAAAAATTTGTGTGAGAAAAATATGAGGAATTGTGCCTCATCTCAATCCGATAAACGTAGCAACTCATTCTGAAATTTACGATGTAATTTTGCCCAAAATTACATGATCCCAATGCCCATCCATTACGGCAACAGTCAGAAAGTTGGAGTCAACATCAACTTTGAACTTTCTGTTATCCAAGTCAATCTAGCTATAAATGCTCTCTGTATTTTTTTATGAGCACACAAACTCAGTTGGGTTACAACAACATTTGCCATTTCTAGTCTTCGATCTCTGCCACCAAAACTCTTCAATTCCCTTCCAAAAAAATAAACACTCAAATGGGTGTGTTGAAGGCCACAAGTTCGATCGATTGGGAACAGGAATCATACCCAATGCCCAAAGACTTGGTTCTCGTTCCTCTCTTTGCTCTCTTCTTCCCTTCACTTCGACTTTTTCTTGACAGATATGTTTTTGAGGTAAAATTCTTTACCAGCTTTTGTCTCTATGCTTAATCCTTTTTTTTTTTTAGTACTATCCCATCCTAAGATTTTGTTTGTTTTTCTTTTCAAAAAAAAAAAAGTGTTGTTGTTTTGTTACTGTCATCATGTGAGTACTGTCAAGGTTCAGTTCGATACTAATTGTTCAGATTTGATCATTTCTACTAGCTGGACGTTATTCTCACCGGTCAATCAGCTCGCCCCACGTATCAAATAGTATACACACGCGCTCACCTACCCTCCTACATGTAGATACTGTAAATTATACAAACAAAGTACATTGGTCAATATGTGAAGGAATAGGATTCTCTCTATTTTAAAAAATTCGGTTTGATTTAGTCAATTTTACGGTTCTGATTTTATGTTCTGGATCTAATTGTGTAAATGCTGCCATGTCATTTAATACGCGTTTAGATTCGTAAAATTTTAATCTGAAGCATGAAATGGATGAAATGAAAAACCTTGAAAATGGAGAGGATCACATATAGTACTTGCTTTTATGTTAAGAAGAATGAAGATGTAACATCTTTTGTGAATATGTTGGAGAATTGGCTCTAGTGTGAGCTCCTTTTTTAACTGATTTGTAGTATTTAGCAGTCATTTTTTAGATAATGATTGTGGTCAATCTCAGTAGAAGAATTACTTTTCTATGTTTTCATGTGATCTATCTTACCTTTTATTTTATATGGTATCAATTGTCTGCTATCTTCAATGAGTGAAATAAAAAATCAACGTTACTGTAGAAATTGTAGTGCTACATTTATGTTTAAAGATATGTGGAAAAGTTTTGTATCAAGAATTCATCAAGTGCAGTGTAAACGTGTAAGTGCAATTAGATTCTTTATTAGAAAGTAAGAAAAAAAAAATGATATTTTTAAAGTATGCACACAATGCAAATGTTAGAATGAACAAACAATTGCACTCCTCGCTTCCCTTCAAACTGGTGCAAAGATGCTATCATGCCTATATGGTTGTAAATACAGCCAATCAAGATGCAAAAACTCCTTTTGTTAGAACCACTGTCAGCTCTTACTTGGTTGAACAATTGAAATTTATGGAATGCAAATCTGACCATCTGAGCTTTTCCTGACTATCATTCATTTGGCAAGAATACTGTGGTCTTTATTATTTTCAGTTGTAGTCAATGGTCCCTTCTAATGTGTGACAACTAAAGTCTGAAGTTCATTTGCCCTTCAGAAACATTATTGAGTTTCCTTTCTGCACTTTTTTTTTCTTTCAAAAAGTCACTTTATAGGCTCTTGTTTATTAAAATTGTTAGCTTAGTTTGAACCAGATGTTTTGCTTGTTGCAGAATTTAGCTAGACAATTGATTTTGGGAAAGAAGCACGCCGTATTGGACGTCTCAACACATGATACGAGGAAGAAAGTCAATAAATTCAAAGAGTCAGCATGGAAATGTGTTTATTTTCTTTCTGCCGAGCTTATTGCTCTTTCTGTCACCTATGATGAGCCCTGGTTCACTAATACCAAATCCTTTTGGGTAGGACCTGGAGATCAGGTCTGGCCAGATCAGAAAATTAAGTAACTTTCCACACTCATCATACAGGGCATTTATCAATGTCAAAGTCAAGTTGTAGAATTGGCTTAATTTAATGTTTGATCTTTCATGTAATTTTGCTTGATGATAATTATTTGCATCTCATATGTCTAGGCATAACCACATAATTAATCCCTCTTGCTCTGATTGACAGATTAAAATTGAAGGGATTGTACATGTATTCCGCCGGATTTTATTTGTACTCCACCATTGCTTTGGTCTTTTGGGAAACAAGACGTTCAGACTTTTTGGTATCCATGGCTCATCATGTAGCAACTGTTATATTAATCACATTGTCATACATATTTAAGTACGTTTAGAGGGCTTCAGCTTTTAGCTTGATTTTTCATTTTGTTATTTTAAGAGGAATTGTGTGCAAATCCTGATTGCATATGAAAAGGAATGATTGATGGCCGTCTGCAAAGCCTCATCTTCGTCTTTTCATGCTAAAAGGAATCATTAAATGTTGGTCATGCTCTTCAGCTGATGATTTTGCATATAAACATTTCCTAAATTTAGATTAACAAGATGCACTGTGTCTTCTGTAGCTCATCTACTCTGCTTTTGCCACCTGCAGGTTTGCTCGCGTTGGTTCAGTTATTTTAGCTGTCCATGAAGGAAGTGATGTGATTCTGGAAGTTGCAAAGATGTCAAAATATAGTGGCTTTGAGGGGATAGCAAGCATTTGTTTCGTTATTTTTGTTTTATCGTGGACTGTACTCCGTCTTATCTACTACCCATTCTGGATAATTTGGAGCACTAGGTGACTTTTACATTTAGCATGAACAACAAGTTTATATATTGATAAGAAATCATAAATTTGTGTGTGTGTGTGTGTGTGTGTGTGTGTGTGTGTGTTTGTGGTGGGGGGAGGGGGGGGGGGTGTGGTGGGGGGCACACTACATATACAGATGCATGGTCAAGAGTAAAACCAATTATCATCTTGAGTAACTTAGCACCTTTTTTCCGTAAGGAATTTGAGGATCACTCCTTTATTTTTTTCAGTACAAGATGACTCTAGGTGCATTTTTCTTTTAGTAGTTTTTTTTTTAAGAGAGTCCCAATGTGTTTTTTTCTTATCGGTTCCAACTCTACTTGCTCTTTCAGTTTTCTGCAATGTAGATCTCTCTCCTATGAATTTCAGAGTTGTGCTTCTCTCATCAAAGAATTTATCCATTCTGCATTAAGTTTGATTATAGTTTTAGATGTGGCCTTTTCCTACTAGAATTTCTTAGTGTCACATTTATGAAAAGTGCAGTTCATCATCTGTTTGACTGTAGTAAACAGTGTTTCCTTCTATATGTTTTTCTATTCTGAACATATGAACAACTGTACTGTCCCGCTTTTGATTATTCACCCTAAAGAGGTTAACTGTTTCATTTCTCTCTGGCAGCTATGAAGTTCTTTTGACCTTGGACATGGAGAAGCACAAGATTGATGGAACTATATATTATTATTTGTTTAATACTCTTCTGTTATGCTTGCTCATTCTTCATATCTATTGGTGGAAGTTGATGGTTGTAATGCTGGTGAATCAAATTCATGCAAGAGGGCAGATCAGTGATGATGTTAGATCTGGTAAGGGGCATAATTTAGTGGATTTGTTACTTGCACATAGACACCTGCACAAGCATCTACTGTGGTAAAAGGGGGGGTGGGGGGAGAAACTATAAATGTGCATAAGACTTATTTAATTTAAGATGGGCTATGGGGCAGAATCATTGTCATAATACTTGCATACAGTGTGCTATGTGCATTACACTATATATTATTGTTACCCATATCAATTAAAGAGAGTAATAAAATAAAAATTGAAATAAAAGGAGATAGTAATCTATGTAGTTTCATTGTATCCATAGCAATAGGTTGATTAGCAATGAGAAATATTTTTTACACTAAGTTGGTTTTTTTTTTCAAAATTTTTTTAGGCCCAAGGGATTTAGATTTTTGTTTGGTTTTAATCATGTTTTACTTAAAAACCTAGACATACCAAGGTTATAATGGGTGTTTTATTTTAGGCCTAATATGTAATTTGCCACACTTTCATGGTTAGTGATTTTCTTTAAAAATCTTATCTTGCTCAGAAATTTTATTGAATTAAATTTGAAATTGTCCAAAGTCTTGGAAAAGCTATAATTAAGAATATGCATTGCCCTGTTTGCTGCTAGTGAATAATACAGTATCATTCTGACCATTGCAGTCCTATGACAGACCAGTTTGTGTATGGTAATTTTGATTTCAATATATTGGCTGGTATTATTTTACAATCTAATACACAATTCCATGAGAGATGTTAGTCATGTCTTCACCATAATATTACTTAGAGCTGGTATCATATTTCAAAATTGTTTAATTGTCCCAAGAGAAATTGTGCAAGTATTCATTGCATTGAAGTTGCAGTTGTTTTCATATGTTTTCAAAATGGCCATCACAAAGCTAGTTGTAATAAGGATGTGATATGGGATAGGAAGAAATATGCTTTATAGCTGTCACCTAAGTTATGCAATCTTGGATTGCTTTGTTTTCTGCAGATTCTGAAAGTGATACTGAACACAATGATTGACAATCAAGAAATATTGAAGAACACCAAGGGCTTTTTGCAATGATAGTTTCCTTGCTTCAGCATGATTTAACCCCCCTCTTCCTTTTCTTTTTTGGTTACTTTCAAGGAAAATTCTTTTTCTAGGTTAGGCAGTAACTAAACTGTAAAATTCAACCATCCTATATTCAAAATATTCTTGACAAGCTAAATTATATGGGTTTCAGCCGGCTTACTGTTGATAGGAAACTAAGTAGTATTTTAGACAACATTGATGATGGAAGGAGATTTGAAGCCTGTATATAAGAACTGATTATCATTTTTAATGTTGTCAGGCTGAGAATGTTTTTGTATATGTGTGACCAGACCTCCTGATGCTGCTATGCGGCATGTGATGAGAGTTCTTCAAATGACCTCATCATGAGCAAGTAGTTTGGTCCCTAGCATTCGTGGATGATACTAATTCTAAGGACTATAGGTAAATTCTAGTGTGAATAATAAACATATCAAAAGAGAATGTTAAAAATATTATCAATTTGATTACAAAATGCTTATGAATTAAATGAGACACAAGATATGTTTAATGGGACACAAGTTTTGCCTCATTCAGCATCATAGTTCTACTTTTCAGGCTATCTAATGCACATTGTATGTTTTTAAACCCCTTAAAACACAATTGGATTAACATAGTTAACAAGCTAAGTTATTACTTAGTCTAAATTCCAGATTTAGGTTATAACAATCAAACAATCATATCATGCATAGCAACGAAAAAGTAAATAACATAATGATATGATGACCTAAGAAAACAAAACCGGTAAAAAAACTCGGGAAGTATTTAACCTAACTATCCTCAAAGTAAACTTCTGCATCAGCACAATTCAAAGTAACTTCTGCATCAGCTCAATTCCAACTTTACATAAAAGACACAATTTTGAGCAAGTCTAAACAAGACTAAATAACCTGTGTTGATCATGGTTTGCCAACATTACACATTAGAGTTCTAAATACATAAATTCCTAAATCTTTCGAACCTAACACACATTTTGGTTTCGCATCTCAAGAGTTCTTTTAGGAGCACAACTTCTGTGAGACAACTCTGAAATGCAAGATTGTGTGAGTGGTTTCCTATCACTTTCACATTGACCTATCCTTTTTTTTTCCATCACTTATAGTTACCCACATCAGGGTTGTGGTATAAAAGTTGCGTTCTCAAATTTTCTCACCCTAAAAATAAAGTATGGAGAGGCAGTGACACAATTTAGCTTAATTGAGGTTCACCACATATTTCACCCTAAAAATAAAGTATGGAGAGGCAGTGACACAATTTAGCTTAATTGAGGTTCACCACATATACAAGAGCAAATGAATTGTGAAATTTTCCATGAATATTTTCTACACTTTGAGACTTTCTCTTAAAGTTATAGTCAGAGCTTTCATCTATTTCTCTAATGCACTGGATGGGACACGATACAAACACATGCTCATTTTTAAACATCGTGTCTTAATATGTCCATTCCAATGAGCAATGACCTAAGCCAAACCCAAAAATATGTTGCCCTTTCCTTTTAAAAGAAAGAGCAATGTTACAAACACAACAATTTTGAGTTTTAACAACAAATTTCACACCTTCTAGTTGACATGTTATTATTGATTCTCATATGGACCTACCAATAACACTATTTTATTATTTACTATTAACAACTTGTCACCATGTGTGAAATTTAGTGCAATTTTGGTTTTCCTCCAGACTTTTAATGTAACACTAATTAGGGTAGCACGCACAAGGCATGTGTTTGCCGTGGAATAAGAGTAGTAATTAAGATCAATTTTAGATTTTATTTATATCATAAAACAAAGATATAAATCATTTGTTTTTTAAAATACATAGAGGTTTACATTAATCAAAAGAGACATTAATTTTAAGAATTTTGATAATTATGTCATAAAAAGTTAATCTCACATGTATAAAAATTTTAATCACACACATAGTTATGATAGCTATTTAACATATAAATATCTATTTTTTACTATAATAGTTTTTTAGTACCTATTTGCTAAAGGCCATACATCCGTTCACTAAAAACTTCTAAGAATGATAATAAGTATCATCATCTTCTAATAATAAGCAACTGAGTTTGCTAAAAAAAGAAAAGAAAAAAAGATAACAAAAGGCATGTGTCATTGAATTTTCCATTAGAAAAATTATAAGTTTCGAAAATTTAAACATAGAAAATCAATGTTCTTTAGATAACAAATAAAATACCTTATATCATCATTTTAACTTTTCAAGCATTACTACCATCTAAAACTCAAAATACGTGAAAAAAATTTTAGGGATGTAAAATATAGTGGGAGTATTTTAGACATTACACAATAAAATATTTTTAAAATAATAAGCTTTCATTAGAGTTTAATAATAATATGACATATTTGCTCTTTTCCAAGATATTAAGAGAAAAATTGCTTGATTTTAAAGTTTAAGAAGGAATTGTAAACTACCCCAAACATAAAGCATGAAAAATGTTTTTATCCTAAGTTTTTGTTTTTGTTTTTTTAAGATTTTCCAAGCAATGTGAGCAACCTCAATATTAAAAATTCTCTTAAATTCCTCCATAGAAACAGCATTAAAGATAGCATTCATAGCTTTGCTATTGAACGCAGCTGCTTCTTTTGAGAAATTTGCCATTCACTCATGGGAGTAGGGGCTTCTCTCATCCGTACTCAACGGAGTTCTAGACTCTCTCATCAATAGATTTCAAGAATACTTTCATCCTTACTTTCCAATAAGCATAATCATTCCCATCAAAGTGAGGAGGAATAACTAGAGAGTGTCCGTGTTCCATGACAACAGGGGTCAAGGATCAGTTCTAAATCAAAAGATCTAAAACAAAAGAGCTACCTGCTCTGATACCACTTGTATGTTTTTAACCCCTTAAAACACAATTGGATTAACTAGTTAAAAGCTAAGTTATTACTTAGTCCAAATTCCAAATTAGATTAACAATCAAACAATCATATCATGATAGCAGAGAAAAGTAAATAACACAATATATGATGACCCAGGAAAACCAAAGGTAAAAAAACTCGGGAAGTATTTAACTAATATTCTCAAGTAAACTTGAATCCACTATAGAAAGAATTGAAGTTTTACAATAGAATTTAGACCACTAACATTATATTGCTGTCCACCAATAGAAACTCACTGACATGACCATGTGCAAGCTCCGAGACCATGGACTCCTTCTTTCTTAGATTCTCCAGCTAGTACAAGCACTCCCACTTGTGTATCTTTAAACTCTTATGGCAGCAACTGAATGATCATCAAGTTCTTGAACGAATCTCCTTCTTGATAATCCTAAACTTGTGTAAAGGAAAACTCCTCACAGATTTCACAAGAGATTTACACAAACCACAATATGAGCAACTTCTAAAACATGGCTAGGATTTGTCTTATATACCTAGGGCAAAACATAAAACCCTAAACGTTTTAATGAGATAGGGCTGAGTTGAAATTCTGCAGAAAAATGCATTCTGCCCGATTTTCGATTGATCGAGCCTAAGCTTCAATCAATCGAGCCAAACGAAATACATAAAAAAAAAAAAAAAAAAGGAATTTTCAAACTTGGTTGGTCAAACCAAAAACACATACAATAACATATACAAAGTTTAGCAAATAGTAACTTGTGTAGTGTGTGCAACTAGTAAAAGTTTGAGATATATGTGAGGTGATATATGAATAGAAATCAAACACAAAATCTACAAAATTCATCACATAGAATTTGAAAGAGACTATCACCTAAAGAGTTACATCATATAACTCCTACGTCTCCTAGATCATAAGTTTGCAATTATGTAAGTTTCTTGAATTTGCCTCATATTGTACACACCAATTTTAGTTGTTCAGAAACTTATTAAAATAGCCAGGATAATGTACACACCAATTTTAATTATTTGATTTAGCTTTAAGTCCAATAATGTACATACCAATTTTAAGCATTTAAACCAAGGCTACACTTTATGTTCTTTTTGTGCATGTACTATACTTTCTCGGGCACAAAATCTTACGATATGCACTAAGGTATTCATGATTGGCTAATGAACAGTGGTGAGATGGTTATTTATGCCTTTCTCAAAAGATTCAAGTCCGACAGTTAAAGACATGTAACTTCAAGATCAAGATAAAGTGATCAAAAACCATAAACATCTTTCCCACACATCATGCACTACAAAGTTTCAACTAGTAAAGTGCAATAAATAAGCTCATCAAATCTAAACAAGGTATAAAGACATGTTATGTGAAAATAAATTGACCAACCTTGTTTTCAAAAATTAAGAGAATAAATACAAAACACGACTTGCTTCCTTTTCCCTTTTTTTACTTATTTATTTTTATTTGAAAAGAAGAAACAAAAAAACAGTCCTAGAATGAAATGCATGAATGTCATGCAATGCAAATCCTAGAAACAAAAAGAAGAACAAAAACCAAAGAACAATGATCACAAAGGATAGAGCAATGAAGCATAGGGACCATGTCAGAAAGACTCAATTAGATCGAGTCTTTTGCATCTAAAACTTTTTAGATGCACCTTGAACATTGGAGTTCTTATTCACATTAGAGTGATTTCCAACTCCAAGATTGGAATAGAGGTTGAGAGCCTTTACTAATTCACCAATAAGTGCCATAGGATCTTGTGCTTGAGGCATAAACACTTTCGGCTTATTTGCTCGCTTAGCAGCTTGCAACTTGTAACAGTTTGGACGAATGTATCCAAACTTTCCACAAAAATGACAAACCCAAACAAGCTTACCATGCATCTTGTCCTTAGAAAGGATAGACTCCTTAGATTTAGACTCTTTCAGATCAACCTTAATCTTCCTAGGAGGTGTGACCTCTACAAGTTTAGCAGTCTCACTCACAACCTCACTAACAAGGGGTTCAGAGGAAGAAAAAGGAACAAAGTTTGTGGAATTGGGTGCAGACACAAAGATGCTTTCAACAAAACCTAATCCGAATTTGTCAGAAGGAGCCTTTTGAACACTCAGCATATGATTAAGTTTAGAACTAGTAGATCTAGCAACAGATAAATCAAGTTTTAAATTCTTAACTTTGTCAAGCAAAAACATATTTTCAGTTTTCACATTGTTCAAAAGTTCATTAGCATCAAACAGTTTAACAAGCACATTTTTCTTATCAAGCTCAAGAGATGCAATTTTCTTCAAACCAAATTCAACATTCATAGCATCCTTTGCAGCAACTTTGCAAAATTTATTATAGGCTTCTTGAAGATCTGCATCCTTAGAGAGTTCCCCATCAAATAGATTCTCTTCAATAGACACACTTTCATTGATTATAGCAGTAGAAGTGAAAGTAATGAAGTTTCCATTCTCGTCACATCTAGACTCATCATCAGAAACTTCATTATCACTAAGGGTTACAGCTATAACCTTACCCTTAGACCTCAAGTATGTAGGACATTCAAATTTCATGTGACCATTACCTTGCTATCCAAAACACTAAGAACCCATATAATTACTAGAAGATTGACCAACTTTTTCTCTAGGTTTTTCATTGTTGTTAACCTTAGTGGGATCATTCTTCCTAAAGTTTCTAGGTTCAGCAGTGTTCGTACCTCTTGCCTTTCTGTTACTATTCCTAAGAAAGTTTCTAAAATTCTTGACAAGGTAAGCAATCTCGGTAGCAGAGAGCTCATCATCAAATCCACCAACCTCAATATCATCAACTGACTTAAGAGTCATTGGCTTGGATTTGCTAGTTTTAGGTAGGTCTAACTCATAGAACTGAAGAGATCCTACAAGTTCATCAACAGGAATGGAATTCACATCTTTACTTTCAGTTATGGCAGTTACTTTGGGTCTAAAATCTTCAGTTAAAGATCTAAGAATTTTCCTAACAATTTTAGGTTGGTCATAGATTTCACCCAAGTTGTATGCAGAATTAACAATGTCATTAAGTTTAGCATAATATTCATCAAAAGATTCATTATCAGACATCTTAATGCTCTTAAATCTATAAGTTAATTACTGTAACTTATTTATTTTGACAGCCTTTGTGCCTTCATGCACAATTTGGAAGATTTTCCAAGCAATGTGAGCAACCTCAATATTAAAAATTCTCTTAAATTCCTCCATAGAAACAGCATTAAAGATAGCATTCATAGCTTTGCTATTGAACGCAGCTGCTTCTTTTTGAGAAATTTGCCATTCACTCATGGGAGTAGTGGGCTTCTCTCATCCGTACTCAACGGAGTTCTAGACTCTCTCATCAATAGATTTCAAGAATACTTTCATCCTTACTTTCCAATAAGCATAATCATTCCCATCAAAGTGAGGAGGAATAACTAGAGAGTGTCCGTGTTCCATGACAACAGGGGTCAAGGATCAGTTCTTAAATCAAAAGATCTAAAACAAAAGAGCTACCTGCTCTGATACCACTTGTATGTTTTTAGACCCCTTAAAACACAATTGGATTAACTTAGTTAATAAGACAAGTTATTACTTAGTCCAAATTCCAAATCTAGATTAGCACAATCAAACAATCATATTATGTATAGCAGCAGAAAAGTAAATAACACAATAATATGATGACCCAGGAAAACCAAATTGGTAAAAAAACCAGGGGAGGATTTAACTTAATTATTCTCAAGGTAAACTTGAATCCACTATAGAAAGAATTGAAGTTTTACAATAGAATTTAGACCACTAACATTATATTGCTGTCCACCAATAGAAACTCACTGACATGACCATGTGCAAGCTCCGAGACCATGGACTCCTTCTTTCTTAGATTCTCCAGCTAGTACAAGCACTCCCACTTGTGTATCTTTAAACTCTTATGGCAGCAACTGAATGATCATCAAGTTCTTGAACGAATCTCCTTCTTGATAATCCTAAACTTGTGTAAAGGAAAACTCCTCACAGATTTCACAAGAGATTTACACAAACCACAATATGAGCAACTTCTAAAACATGGCTAGGATTTGTCTTATATACCTAGGGCAAAACATAAAACCCTAAACGTTTTAATGAGATAGGGCTGAGTTGAAATTCTGCAGAAAAATGCATTCTGCCCGATTTTCGATTGATCGAGCCTAAGCTTCAATCAATCGAGCCAAACCGAAATACATAGTAACTTCTGCATCAGGTCAATTCCAACTTTACAGAAAAGACACAACTTTGAGCAAGTCTAAACAAGACTAAACAACTTGTGTTGATCATGGTTTGCTAACATTACACATTAGAGTTCTAAATACATAAATTCCTAAATCTTTATAACCTAACACACATTTTGGTTTCGCATCTCAAGAGTTCTTTTACGAGCACAACTTTTGTGAGACAACTCCGAAATGGAAGATTGTGTGAGTGGTTACCTATCACTTTCACATTGACCTATCCTTTTTTTTCCCATCACTTATAGTTACCCACATCAGAATTGTAGTATAAAAGTTGCATTCTCAAATTTTCTCACTCTAAAAATAAAGTATGGAGAGGCATTGACACAATTTAGCTCAATTGAGGTTCACCACATATACAAGAGCAAATGAATTGTGAAATTTTCCATGAATATTTTCCACACTTTGAGACTTTCTCTTAAAGTTATAATCAGAGCTTTCATCTATTTCTCTAATTCACTGGATGGGACACGATACAAACACATGCCCATTTTTAAACATCGTGTCTTAATATGTCCATTCCAATGAGCAATGACCTAAGCCAAACCCAAAAATATGTTGCCCTTTCCTTTTAAAAGAAAGAGCAATGCTACAAACACAACAATTTTGAGTTTTAACAACAAATTTCACACCCGCTGAGTTGACATGTTATTATTGATTCTCATATGGACCTACCAATAACACTATTTTATTATTTACTATTAACAACTTGTCACCATGTGTGAAATTTAGTGCAATTTTGGTTTTCCTCCAGACTTTTAATGCAACACTAATTAGGGTAGCACTCACAAGGCATGTGTTTGCCGTGGAATAAGAGTAGTGATTAAGATCAATTTTAGATTTTATTTATATCATAAAACAAAGATATAAATCATTTGTTTTTTAAAATACATAGAGATTTACATTAATCAAAAGAGACATTAATTTTAAGAATTTTGATAATTATGTCATAAAAAGTTAATCTCATTTGTATAAGAATTTTAATCACACACAAAGTTATGGTAGCTATTTAACATATAAATATCTATTTTTTACTATATTAGTTTTTTAGTACCTATTTGCTAAAGGAAATACATCCATTCACTAAAAACTTCTAAGAATGATAATAAGTATCATCATCTTCTAATAACAAGCAACTGAGTTTGCTAAGAAAAGAAAAGAAAAAAAGATAACAAAAGGCACGTGTCACCGAATTTTCCATTAGATAAATTATAAGTTTCGAAAATTTAAACATAGAAAATCAATGTTCTTTAGATAACAAATAAAATACCTTATATCATCGTTCTAACTTTTCAAGAATTACTATCATGTAAAACTCAAAATATGTGAAAAAAATTTTAGGGATGTAAAATATAGCGGGAGTATTTTAGACATTACACAATAAAATATTTTAAGAATTATAAGCTTTCGTTAGAGTTTAATAATAATATACATATTTGCTCTTTTCCAAAATATTAAGAGAAAAATTGCTTGATTTTAAAGTTTAAGAAGGAATTGTAAACTACCCCAAACATATAGGATGAAAAATGTTTTTATACTAAGTTTTTGTTTTTGTTTTTGTTTTGTTTTTTTATTTTATTTTTGTTTTTGTGTGTAAAACTATGTGTTTTTACTTAAAATTGTGCGTAAAGAAAAATAAAATAAAAAGTCAACCTAAGAAAATTGTATATGAAACAGTGAATTTTGACTTAACAAAGTTGACTAAACCAATAAAAAATTTCTAGAAACACAAAATAATGACACAATATTTTCATAATACTTTTACAATTTTGTTATATTTTATTTTGACTTGTAAAAAATTAATAGTTCAGCAATTTTGAAAATATTGTGACAACAACAAGATGTCTTAACATTTTCATAAAAGAAATGCTATGTTCACGACATTTTCACAACTAATTATAAGTAGTAGGTTATTACAGATTGTTATTGGTGGGCAAAAAAGTAATTTCCTTAGCAAGTTTAAATTAGAACCAATAACAATTTACCATCTATGATTTGTTATGAAAGTGTTGTGAAAAATGTTGTAGATGTGACACTTCTTTTTCATAATATCTTTATTTTTAGTTGTGGTTGGTTCCAGTATGATATTTTATTATTTTAATTTAACCTATAATAAATTAATACCTCAACAATTATGAAAATATTATGCCAATTTGTTATGTTAATATTTTATTATTTTGTAAAACACTGTGAATTGAACAAACCAAAAATAACCTAGCAAAACTACTGTAGCTTTAGTCTATACTAGCTTGGAAGGCACGTTCTGCCTCTTGAGTGAGAAAATTAGATAAAACTTTTATATGAAAAAGTATGAAGAAGTATGAAGCCATGTCATACAATGTTAATCTCATTTGTGTAAGAATTTTGATTACATAAAGTTAGGGTAGCTATTTCACATATGAATATCTACTATAATAATTTCTTAGTACTTAGTTACTAAAGATAATATTCACTCACTAAAAACTTCTAAAAATGACAATAAAATTAATGAATATCATTATCTTCCAACAATAAGCAACTGAGTTTTGCTAAAACATTGTCATAATATTTAATTTTTTGCAATAAATGATGTCATATGCTACAAGTGAAGCTCTTCATCCAATACTTGTAATAATCCACAATGAAAAATTTGTTATATATTCATACTTCCTTGTTTATCTTTATATCTTATAATTCTAGTTGTGATTTTTAACTTAGTTTATAATGAACACCCGTTTTAAGCAACAAAAAAAAATAAAAAAAAAAAAAAGATGACAAAAGGTAGTGTCATCGAATTTTCCATTAGAGAAAATCATATGTCTAGAATATTTAAATCTAACAAATCAATATTCTTTAGGTTACAAATAAAACACCCTATGTCATAATTCCAACTTTCCAAGCATTATTACCACCTAAAACTTAAAATACGCGTAGAAAATTTTTGGGATATTAAAATTTATTGGGTGTATATATGTTAGACATTATACAATGAAATATTTTATGAGTTATAAGATTTCAATAGGGTTTGATAGGGATAAATCCCAAAGCAGAAGGATCCAATTAACAGAGGCAGTCATAAGTGATGGAGTCGCCAAAAGAGACGACCTAGTTATTCTACCAACCAAAGAACTAGTAGACGGGCTCGTAACCTGGATGGGGAGGCAGGGCGACAGATGGACTCCTTAAAGTAGACGGATCCAAGGGAGACGGTTTGTTGAAGCCACGTGGCACCTACGTGGCATGAGTTGTCTCCAAGAATTCTAGTATGGAAATATCTTGCATTCTACACCCAACCATAATCAAAGGAATTCCTACAAGGGAAGGATCCCATAAAATATGAGTATTAATGGGAATCTTCTCTACAAGGAAATATCTTCTTTGCCAAGAAACGGAGGTTAGCTCTACACTACTATAAAAACCCCAAACCCCTTATAAATCAAGGTACGCATAATTCCCCAGCTTTGGCACTCTAGAGTTGTAGAAATTCTTTTTCTAACTTAACTTTCGGAGGGTATCTAGCCGGTACCATCCAGGTACTCTTTGTAAGGTCTTCTCTGTGTTTTCGTTTCGCAGGTCCCGCCAAGAGCACATGAAGACTGTTCGACTCACTAACAATTTTTTGCCTCATCAAGGTTTAACTGAGAGAGTAAAGTATGAGGTATTTACTCGTTTCCAAAATATTAATAGGGAAATTGCTTATTTTAAAGTGTTGGGAGAGAATTGTAAACTATCCCAAACGCAAAAGATGGAAAGTGTTTTTTTTCCCAAGTTGTTTTTTTGTGTGTGTGTAAAACTATGTGTGTGTTTTTATTTATTTATTTATTTATACTTAAAACGGTGTTTAAAAAAAGAACCAAAAATACAAAAAGTAAACCCAAGAAATTACAAGTAAAATAGTGAATTTTGGCTTAATAAAATTGACAAAAAAAATTCTAGAAATACAACAAAATGCTACAACATTTTCACAATACTTTATAATATTTTATTATTTTATTTTGACCTATAAGGAATTGACACCTCAAAAATAAAGAAAATATTGTTACAATTTTTTGTGTCAATAGTTTATTATTTTAAAATTAAAAAAAAAATACCGTGTCTACTTGTATCTATACTATTTGTGGGGCCCATGGGCCTGATGGCCTCGGCCCATCATGTAGCAGGCCCGAGGCCCAGGCCGAGGAGCACAGGCTATTCAAGGCCAAGGTAAGGGAAAGCCTTTTTTCCCAATCCACACCGAAGACCACCTTATCCTCGGCCTGACGAAGGTGATTTTGGGGAGAGACTAACCCCAAAGTAAGCTGTCATTCTCACATTTAATGCATTCAACTAACTCCCCCTGGCTGCATTAATGGGGAGGTAACCCCTTGGCAGGATAACGTTGATCATAGTGAACCACTTGAGTACCGATAAGGCCTCTGATGGGACGGACGGCCAGAAAAGAAAGCAAATAGATGATCAACAGATGGAAGGAATGGATAGGAAGATGAAAACTATAAAAGAAAAGTGAGTAAAGTAAACAGAGGGGGGAAAAAAAAAGGGAGAACAATAAGGCCTCCTCGGCCACAAGCCGAGGAGCATCCCCCCATTGGTAAAGAAACTCTTAGCATTTTTCTTTTTTATGAGAAAGTTCATGCTTGGTGATCGACGGCCAGCACCTAAACCTTTCACCCCACTCTCTATAAATGTATTGTTTGGGCTTATTGGGCTGAAAACCCATCACTCAGGGTCAATCCAAATTGAGTCCCTACACTATTAATAATAGGATTTCTTATTTAGGTTTCAACATTTTGTGTACTAAAATATCCTCACACAAATTTTTGAACTCTCTAAAATACTCCTATCTTTTAGTTAAATAATTATAAATTAAAAAATTACAAACAGGTTAAAAGAATAATTTACTGATCTTAAGTTTTAAGCATTTTTCTCTATTTTCCATTCGGCGTAAAACTTAGTACATTATTTCTTTCTCATTTTTAAAAATTATTCAGGTTACCGTACCTTTTTTTTAACACACGATTATTTATATATCACTTTTATATATTATAACACTAAACATAAAAAAACAAATAATAAAAAAGAACATTATTGCAGGTGCAAAGCACATGTGATGAATCTTATATATATATATATATATATAAAGCAAAGTCCAAACTTCAAACTAAACTCAGTGTAAAAAAAAAAAAAAAAAAAAAAAAAAAAGTGTCAAACAGTGAGTTTTGCTTTAGCAAATTGAATAAATCAAAAAGGTACTATGGATAAGCCATTGGCCCTTTGTAATTCCATACATAGATATATAGATACATATAGAAAAAAGAAAACATAAACAAAAAAATCACTAAAATGGGTTAATATCCAAGCGAAAAGTCTAGAGACTTTTTTTTTTTAATAAAAAAAAGGGTAAAAGGAGGCGACCAGTATGGCTTCCTTACCTAGGCGTGACCATAGTAGCATCCTATTCGCTTTCGAGCAAGACCCCATACTCCTGATCTGTAAGAAACTCACTTATTATTTTTTGGATTGTTTGAGATGAAGATGAGATATAAGGAACATCAATACACAACTAGTTGTTGAAACTCAAATTTAAGTCTAGAGAGTTGTTGGCCCCATATTTTTCCAATTAGGCCATCTGAATGTTGGTGAAAAGTCTAGAGACACCCACGTACTCTTCTTACTTTCAATTGTGATGGCCCTAGGGAGCCAAATGTTAATTAAGATAAGTATTGCACTGGCACGCAATAGCTTTTCATAATTGAGATTGAGAGTTAAAAAAAAAAGCTACATTCAATCTCAATTTTTGAATTTAAAAAAAAAAAAAGAGTAAAAAATGCTTAAAAGGTTAAAAGTATATATATATATATATATATAAACACGAAAGAAGTAAAAAAATTGTATGAGAAAAAAAGAAAAAGAAAAAAGAAAAGGAAATGTGCCTGATCTCAATCCGACGTCGTAGCAACTCACTCTGAAATTACTTAAAAAAATATGCCCATCCAATACGGAGAGAGTAAAACATGTTGGGAGTCAGCATCAACTTTGTACTTTTCTGTTACCCAAAGTCAAGCATTCTATCTTTGACTATGTGCTCACAAACTCAGTTAGTCATATCTGGTCTTCCATCTCTGCCTCTAAAACTCTTCAATTCCCTTCCAAAAAAAGAAAACTCAAATGGATGTGTTGAAGGCCACTAGTTGGGAGCAGGAATCATACCCAATACCCAAAGACTTGGTGTTCGTTCCCCTCTTAGCTCTCATCTTCCCTACAGTTCGCCTTTTTCTTGACAGATATGTTTTTGAGGTAAATTCTTTACCAGTTTTGTCTCCTATGTTTAATCCTTTTTTAGAGCACTATCCTATGATTTGTTTGTTTGTTTGTTTTTTTCTTTTTTAATGGAAATAGTCAAGCGTTGTTGTTTTGTTACTGTTATGTAAGTACGGCAAGCTGTCTCAGATCTTTTAAAGTCTTTCAGTGAAGTGAAATGATGAAGTGACATAGTACAGTATAATTTATTGTAGATACTGTAAATTATATACAAACAAGTACTTTGGTCAATATGTGAAGGAATAAGATTCTTTCTATTTTAAAATTTGGTTTGATTTCATCAATTTTATGGTCCAGATTTTATGTTCTGGATCTAATGGTGTAGCTGCCGCGTCATTTAATACACGTTTAGATTTGTAAAATTTAATCTGAAGCATGAAATGGATGAAATGAAGAAACTTAAAAATGGAGAGGAGACACGTTTTGCATTTATGCTACACATTTTTCAGTTGCTCTTATGTTAAGAAGAATTAAGGTGTAACATCTTTTATGCACTTCAGCTGCTCTTACATATATAATGGTTTGAAATATGATGGAGAATAGGCTCTAGTGTGAGCTCCATTTTGAACTGTTTTGTATTTAGCATGCTTTTTTTAGATTATGATTATGGTCAATCTCACTAGAAGAATTATAAAAGAAAAGCTACATTCAATCTCAATTTCTGAATTAAAAAAAAAAAAAAAAAAGAGTAAAAAATGCTTAAAAGGTTAAAAGTATATATATAAACACGAAAGAAGTAAAAAAATTGTATGAGAAAAAAAGAAAAAGAAAAAAGAAAAGGAATTGTGTCCGATCTCAATCCGACGTCGTAGCAACTCACTCTGAAATTACTTAAAAAAATATGCCCATCCAATACGGAGAGAGTAAAACATGTTGGGTGTCAGCATCAACTTTGTACTTTTCTGTTATCCAGAGTCAACCATTCAGTCTTCACTATGTGCACACAAACTCAGTTAGCCATATCTGGTCTTCCATCTCTGCCTCTAAAACTCTTCAATTCCCTTCCAAAAAAAAGAAAACTCAAATGGATGTGTTGAAGGCCACTAGATGGGAGCAGGAATCATACCCAATACCCAAAGACTTGGTGTTCGTTCCCCTCTTAGCTCTCATCTTCCCTACAGTTCGCTTTTTTCTTGACAGATATGTTTTTGAGGTAAATTCTTTACCAGTTTTGTCTCCTATGTTTAATCCTTTTTTTAGAGCACTATCCTATGATTTTGTTTGTTTGTTTGTTTTTTTTTTTTTTCTTTTTTAATAGAAATAGTCAAGTGTTGTTGTTTTGTTACTGTTATGTAAGTACGGCAAGCTGTCTCAGATCTTTTAAAGTCTTTCAGTGAAGTGAAATGATGAAGTGACATAGTACAGTATAATTTATTGTAGATACTGTAAATTATATACAAACAAGTACATTGGTCAATATGTGAAGGAATAAGATTCTTTCTATTTTAAAATTTGGTTTAATTTCATCAATTTTATGGTCCAGATTTTATGTTCTGGATCTAATGGTGTAACTGCTGCGTCATTTAATACACGTTTAGATTTGTAAAATTTAATCTGAAGCATGAAATGGATGAAATGAAGAAACTTGAAAATGGAGAGGAGACACGTTTTGCATATATGCTACACATTTTTCAGTTGCTCTTATGTTAAGAAGAATTAAGATGTAACATCTTTTATGCACTTCAGCTGCTCTTACATATATAATGGTTTGAAATATGATGGAGAATAGGCTCTAGTGTGAGCTCCATTTTGAACTGTTTTGTATTTAGCATGCTTTTTTTAGATTATGATTATGGTCAATCTCACTAGAAGAATTATTTGTCATGTGATCTATCTTACCTTCTATTTTATATGGCATCAATTGCCTGTTATCTTCAGTGAGTGAAATAAAATTTTTGTTACTGTAGGACTTGTAGTGATACATTTATGTTTAAAGATATGTCGAAAAGTTCTGTATCAAGAATTCATCAAATAGAGCAAAAAAGTGCAAGTGCAGTTAGATTCTTTATTAGAATATTAGAATATTTTTGAATGAACAAACCATTCCACTCCATGCTTCCCCTAAAACTGGTGCAAATTTACTATCATGCCCACATAGTTGTAAATACAGCCAACCAGGCTGCAAACACTCCTTTTGTTAGAACCACTGTCAGCTCTGACTTGGTGAACGATTGAAATTTATGGAGTGCAAATCTGACCATCTGAGCTTATCCTGATGGAGTGATGATGTTTATATGCATGCTTTGCTGGTGACTATCATTCATTTGGCAAGAATGCTGTGGTCTTTATGATTTTCAGTTGTAGTAAATGGTTCCTTCTTATGTGTGACATCTAAAGTCTGAAGTTCATTAACCCTTCAAAAACATTATTGAGTTTCCTTTCTGCATTTTTTTAAAAATTTTATTTAAAAAAAGTCACTTTACAAGATCTTGTTTGTCGGAATTGTTAGCTTAGTTTGAACCAGATGTTTGATTGTTGCAGAATTTAGCTAGACGATTGATTTTTGGAAAGAATCATGCCGTATTGGACGTCTCAACACACATTAAGAGGAAGAAAATCAATAAATTCAAAGAGTCAGCATGGAAATTTATCTATTATCTTTCTGAAGAGCTTCTGGCTCTTTCTGTCACCTATGATGAGCCATGGTTCACTAATACCAAATACTTTTGGGTAGGACCTGGAGATCAGGTCTGGCCAGATCTGAAAATTAAGTAACTTTCCACACTCATCATACAGGGCATTTATCAATGTCAAATTCAAGTTGTAGAATTGGCTTAATTTAATGTTTGATCTTTCATGTAATTTTTCTTGATGAAAATGATTTGCATCTCATATGGCATAACCACATAATTAACCCCTCTTGCTCTGATTGGCAGATTAAAATTGAAGGGATTGTACATCTATTCTGCTGGATTTTATTTGTACTCCTTCTTTGCTTTGGTCTTTTGGGAAACAAGACGTTCAGACTTTTTGGTATCAATGGCTCATCACGTAGCAACTGTTATATTAATCACGTTGTCATACATATTTAAGTACGTTTAGAGGGCTTCAGCTTTTAGCTTGATTTTTCATTTTGTTACTTTAAGACGAATTGTGTGCAAATCCTGATTGCATATGAAAAGGAATGATTGATGGCCGTCTGCGAAGCCTCATCTTTGTCTTTTCATGCTAAAAAGAATAATTAAATGTTGGTCATGCTCTTCAGCTGATGATTTTACATATTAACATTTCCTAAATTTTAGATTAACAAGATGCACTGTGTCTTCTTTAGCTCTTTTAATCTGCTTTTGCCACCTGCAGGTTTGCTCGTGTTGGTTCAGTTATTTTAGCTCTCCATGAAGGAACTGACGTGATTATGGAAGTTGCAAAGATGTCAAAATATAGTGGCTTTGAGGGGATGGCAAGCATTTGTTTCGTCACGTTTGTTTTGTGTTGGACTGTACTCCGCCTTATCTACTACCCATTCTGGATAATTTGGAGCACTAGGTGACTTTTACATGTAGCATGAACCTATTTACCAATACTTATTGAGAGCCTCCTTACCAGTGTTCTATTGTGGCATGAGCAACAAGTTTATATATTGATAAGAAATCATGAATTTATGTGTGTGTGTGTAGGCGCACTACATATAAAGATGCATGGTCATGAGTAAAACCAATTATTATCATTTTGTGTAACTTAACACTTTTTTTTCCATAAGGAATTTGAGGATCACTCCTTTAATTTTTTCAGGACAAGATGACAATAAGTGCATTTTTCATTTAATTTTCAATGGCAGTTCTTCTTTTTCTTTTTTATTTTAAATGTAAAGAGGGTCCCCTTGTGTTTTTTTCCAACTCTAATTGCTCCTTCAGGTTTCTGCAATATAAATCTTTCTCCCATGATTTTCAGAACTGTGCTTTTCACATCAAAGAATTTATCCGTTGTGCATTAAGTTTGAGTATAGTTTAAGATGTGGCCCTTTCCTACTAGGATTTCTTAGTGTCACATGTATGAAAAGCACAGTTAATCATCTGCTTGGATGTAGTAAACAACTGTTTCCTTCTATATGTTTTTCTACTCTGAACATATGAACAATTGTACTTTCCCTGATTTTGATCATTCTCCCTAAAGAGGTCAACTATGTTTCCTTTCTCTCTGGCAGCTATGAAGTTCTTTTGACCTTGGACATGGAGAAGCACATGATAGATGGATCTATATATTATTATTTGTTCAATACTCTTCTGTTCTGCTTGCTAATTATGCATATCTATTGGTGGAAGTTGATGGTTATAATGGTGGTGAATCAAATTCATGCAAGAGGCCAGATCAGTGATGATGTTAGATCTGGTAAGTAGCATAATTTTGTGGTTTTGGTACTTGCACATAGACACCTGCACAAGCATCTACCGTGAGAAAAGATGGGGGTGGGGGTGGGGGAGGAAGTATAAATGCACATAAGAATTATTTAATTGAAGACGGGCTAAGGGTCAGAATCATTGTCATAATACTTGCATACACTGTGCTATGTGCATTACACTATATATTATTGTTACCCGTATCAATTAAAGAGAATAATAAAATAAAAATAAAAGGAGATAGTAATTAGTTGATTAGCAATGAGAATTTTCAGTAACGTTTGTAGGCCCAAGGGATTTTTAGATTTATGTTTGGTTTTATTCATGTTTTACTTTGAAACCTAGACAAACCAAGGCCATTAATGGCCGTTTTATTTTAGGGCTAATATTTAAATTTCAGTACATTCATGGTTAGTGATTTAAAAAAAATATATATTTCGCTCGGAAATTTTATTGAATTAAATTTGAAATTGTCCAAAGTCTTGGAAAAGCTATAATTGAGAATATGCATCACCCTGTTTGCTACTAGTGAATAATACAGTATCATTCTGACCATTGCAGCCCTCTGACAGACCATTTTGTGTATGGTCATTTTGATTTCAATATATTGGCTGGTATTATTTTTCAATCTAATACACAATTCCTGAGAGATGTTAGTCATGTCTTCACCATAATATTAGTTAGAGCCGGTATCATAGTTCAAAATTGTTTGATTGTCCCAAGAGAAATTGTGCAAGTATTCATTGCATTGAAGTTGAAGTTGTTTTCATATGTTTTCAAAATGGCCATCACAAAGCTAGTTGTAATAAGGATATGGGATAGGAAGAAATATGCTCTATAGCTGTCACCTAAGTTCTGAAATCTTTGATGGCTTTGTTTTCTGCAGATTCTGAAAGTGATACTGAACACAATGATTGACAATCAACAAATATTGAAGAACACCAAGGGCTTTTTGCAATGATAGTTTCCTTGCTTCAGCATGATTTATGCTGCTATTCTTCATGCAGATATTTACAAATAAGGTGGAAGCTGGTGATTTTATGCATATAGACGTCTCTATGCTACTTTTTCTCATCAGAACACTAAGATACATTGGGCTGTACTTGTCTGTTATTTATATAACTAACGGGTGTCTTGCGCAATACGTGTGTTCATTATTAGTTATTTTAATATATATATATATATTTATTTATTTATTTATACTAGATAAAAATTCTACTTTAACCTAATCTAAGTGTATGTGTGTGAAGTTCTCTCTTGGAAGCTTGAACTCCGGCTTTTGCTCTCACACCCCACAAACACTTGTGAAGTGACCATTGCATCAGAGATGTGTGGTAGTTATTTTATAATGCTCATGTGTTACAATGTTTGCAAAATTAATTTCGATTATGTATTATATGTCACTAAAATAATGAAGAAAAAAAATTTGAAATATATATAATATATCCATATATAAGTAACCATAATTAATTAGACCCTAAAAATGCCACTACATGCCTGTTGATTTTTTTTCATCCATATATTTGGCTCTTACATTTGACATTTTCAATATAAAAATTCTTATTATTTCCTTTTTTAAAGGATTATTATTATTATTATTTTTTATAAAGAAAACACATGAACCTTTGAAAGCTGAACATCTAAGATTTAAGGTTTATAATTTTTAATTTGCAAAACTAAATATACATGTCAAGAGATTAAAAATATGACATGAATTGAACAGAGAAAATAAAATTATACCATTTCATATCTTAAGTTTAATATTGCATGTATCTAAGTACCTCAATCACTTACAAAAATTAAGCACTCCCCAAAATATAAATAAAAACAAATAACGCATATAAAGGCTCTATGCTTCCCTAAACATACCTTTTAGAACTCCAAATGTTGCTGCATCAAGCTTTGATAATGTTGTTGACAGGTTTAGATCATATGTATCTAAAACCAAATCCAATTTCATGTTCTTCTTGGCACTGCATCAAGCTTTAATTCATAAAGTAATGACTTTTAGAAGGCCTCACCTTCCATTCTTCCATGTGGCCCAAGCTTTGCTTCTATTTTGTGAGCATCTTTTCACCAGAAAGGGTTAAATGTACCATTGCGTTCTTTTGACGCTCAAAACTGGGAGGAGCCTCTCAGCTTCCAACAGTTTAACTCTTTTAAGCTTTAGCTCTCCTCTTGTTGGAATATTCACATTTGAATGGTGTGATTGCTTAAGTGATCAGTCCAACATCACTCAGTTAACAGTGAGAAGAATAAGTGGTAACATTGTTGAGTAAACCCACTTTCTTAAGTTTTGGGGTGAAGAAATTAAAGTTGCCAACTACAAAGACTAATAAGTTGAGTAACAATAAAAATAATACTATGGATATAACAAAATGCAAACAACAAAAATTGAGTTGAGTTAAATTGTACATGAATAGAGTAATGTTATGAACATAATAAAAATTAAAGTATTAAGAAAAATTATTTTAATAAAGTAATACTATACGCACAATAAAAATATTGCAACAACAAAAATTAAAGTTGGTTGAATTTTCAATTTAATAGAAGGAAATTGTAAGATTTCATGTATTTTTGAGTGGCGTTTTTATATTTTATTTATTTTTTATGTCAATATATTAGTTTTTTTTATTTTATTTTTTTAAGATTTTGTATAATTTAAGTCTCTTAGAGCTTTTTCATCAGCTTGTCACATTTTTTTGGGTCCATTTTAGCATAAAAATTTACATTTTCTATTTCATATAACCACTTTTCAAAAATATCACATCAAATTATTTATTTTACACTAGTTTATAGGGTCTGTTTGGTTGGAGAGGTGGAAAAGTGGAGAATAAAAAGATTTTAATTTTCCTTTTTTTTGTCTGGTTGGGAGTGAAAAATGGAGGATAAAAAAAAAAGAGTTTGTATAAATTTACTTATATACCCTTATTAAAAAATGATGCCCAGTTAAAACAGAAAAGTGACAAACAAAAAAAATGCAATCACCCAAATTTATAAAAAAAAAAAATCACATCTAAAGAAAAAAAAAATCATGTCTAAATAAATAAATAAAAACAAAAAAAAAAAAACATAGAAGAAAGCAAAAGAATAAAATGAAAAAAGAAGGAAAAGGAGAGCAACGTACTGGACGAAGTCTGCCTAGGAAATCAAAAAAGAAAAAAAAAAAAAAAAACCATATTAGACAAAGCCCAGGTGCAAGTGTATATGGGCATATTCGTCGTTTATTTATCAAACTCTCCTACTTAATTTTCTCCCTATTTTAGTGAGAACTTTTTTATGGGCCCGGGGAAAAATCATCTGGGCCTTATTATCATTTTTCCTCTCTCCCTCCCCCAACTAAACACTCTCTAAAAAATTTTATATCCTCATTATCTCTCATTTTTTTCCATCCTCCCTAATATCCACTCTACCAAACACACCCTAAAGTATTAGTATTCTTTTCTCAATTTTTTTTTTTTATTAGTCTCCTGAATCATCTCTCTCTCCTCTCTCTCAAAGCCAAGAAAGTATTAAAAAACAAATTTGCATATGAGCGGTAGCTATCTATATTTGCACAATTGCTGTAACTATAAATGCATTTTGCACGATAGTAAATAAGCTGACTGGCGATTTTGGGGTTGGTTGTGCAAAATTTGGCTCTTTAGTCATTTTACACAAACTGATGAACACCCAAAAAATTAGTGTAAACGCTCTTAATGAACACCCAAAAAATTCCTAGAGTTGTCACTGGTTTTGATCCTCACGGCAATTCCCTTTAGATCATCAAATTTCACACAATTTCATCATTGGTCTCAATGATTTCTACTAGTACTGTTACTTTTCAAACTTCTTGCCGTTTGACTTTTGACGGTCCCTCGGTTCAAAGAAAGTCTGGTGTCTATTCTATGTCAAGACTAGAGAGCTAATGAGAAAAAAAAAATTCTATGTACACTGCTATTACCGTTAATGTACTGGGAAATTCTGGAATGACAATATTAATTGCACCAGAACTAATAATTCAATTATTGCACTGTACTTCTCTTCCTATTTGACTTCAGCATGAAGGAACGATGGCATAGCCATATTCTTCTATTGAGAACAACTGATCCTCTTCAAGCTCTATATCTGTTCTTCTAGCAAACCTGCCTCTGACTCGGGGTCGGGTCTCTGCATAGGCCTTTCTAGATGCATACCGTATTTTCTTCTCAAATTTCCTTGCTTTCCTTTTCTCTCTATATTTAAGGACCTTTGCTTCCGGTTCGTTGGAGTTAATTGAAGTGGCATCACACGTGAATTGTTCTGCAATAGTTCAGTTGTCCCACTCTGAAACCTGGTATAAGAACATGAGAACTCGCTAGTTGTTTCCTTGAGTGAAATGCCATCACTCATAAAGGACAAGGCAACCTGGTGTAAAAATGAATAAACATTTAAGAATTTATGATAATATATTAACAGCAAGATAGAATAGTAGGGAAAAAAAAAATAGTGGGAGAGATATGATTAACTTGAAAACTGTACCAAGAGATACCATGAAAGTGAAAAATCTAATTTTCAGAGTCAGTAACTTGGGAATCAAGTTCTAAGATTTTTGGATCATTAGAAAGGCCAACGAAAATTGAAAAGTAAAGAACTTTGAAATTTTCCCACAGAAACAACCCTGAAGAAGTTTGATTTGGTACTATAAGGTATATAGAATCTTACACTTTGACTACTTGAAGAAGTGTTGATAAAAGCAGCTCTTGAGGCTTCATACTGCCCATTGAAGGAAATATTATGTTGTTCTTGTTTTTGTTGTTGTTGTTGTTGTATTTTTGGTGCTTCAACTGATGGAACTGGCACAATAATATCACTTATATTTTTCCCTTTATGAGCACTGTATGATTGCTGCTGCGAGTACTCATCTTGGTACTGTAACTTAATACTTGAATCATATTCAACAGGTTCCAAATACTCAATTGCCTCACTATTCATTAATTCACTGTTAGTCTGATTCTCTGTGTTTTCAGGATTAAGCAACAGAAAAGAATCTGTTTCAGCCTCATCTATTTCCTCATTGGTTTTATAAGCAACAGTTTCATTTCCTACATCAAACATTGGAGCTGGCAGTGGCAGCTCACAGTGGTAGTAGGTATTTGATGACGCGTAGACTAGATCAGTTAGAGGGGATACTGGAACCCGGTTGTGGCAGCAGGCTATTGCGTTGGCAGAGTGTATCTCAACATCACAACTGATACAGAGTGATGCTGCATCAGCCTTACAGGTGAAAGCTGCTGGGGCATTCTCACATTCAGAGCAAACCAACACACGATGGTGTTGCAAAACCTGTGGATTCGCGGCATGAATACATTCATCACAGCTAAAGCAAAGGTAAGCTGAGTCAGTATGGCAGTAGAGGTTGCAGGCTGCTGCATGACATGCATCACAAGTACGTGGCCAATTGCAAGGATACCCATCTCCAACAGAATCCACCTTGAACATACTTGTTTTAAGAAAGGGGAGTGAATATCTTTATTATCTAATGCTTCTTCTATCTGTAACTTATTTATTTCAGCAGAGGGAGGGGGAAACTGTGAGCAAGAAAGGTAAAGAGAGAACCATAAAAGTGAATAGTGTTGAGGTTTTTTGGTGGTTGAGATAGGTTGTTCCACAATCTTGTGGTTAGCCGTGTTCCAGGTGGGGCAAAAGGTTCTTGGGGGGCTTACACTTTGTTACCTTTTGGAATCTTTCAAGATAGGGAAAAGCTATGCTTAGTGAAATCAACATTAATAGCTGCTATGACACTATAAGATGTTTGCTTTTGAAAATAATGAAGTGGTTTCAATGGCTGTGTGATATTCCATGGAATGAACAAAACTGGTGATTATTCCTGTGGCTGAAAGTCTGCATGCTAGAGGCTGCATTGTTGGAACTTCCTGCCCTTTACTCCCATCCCTTTTAGCCTTTAGGTTGGTTCTAAATTAACTTCACTAGTGGGCATGAAATCTTAGAGCTCATGATCTGGTATCTTGGAGCCTGGACCGGGCATAAAGTGGTTTTCCAATAAAGTGGGTTCAAAAGCTTTTGTTTATATCTAATTATCTTAGCCTATCACCTCATTGTTGAAAACGACTCAAACAAATAAAATTGATCTCTGTTAACAAAGAGCATGAGTTTGACCTTTTGAATGAATAGAACATATTGATGTTTCATTCAGTTGGTTATATTATAAACCAACACGTGCAAATGCTTCGTGTAGAACTTTGGGACAAACCAAGATTTTATGTTTTTGGAGGGGGAGGGGGAACATGAATAAATTTGTTTTGACCATTTCAATAGAGATAATATACTAAAATAAAAAAAAATAAAAAAATCATTTTACTTGGTATTAACGAAATAATTATTTCTTAATACATTTCAATTCAACCCTATATGATCTATCAATAGTTTCAAAATGGAACTCGAGGCTTTTCTAAAATTCCGATATTGATTTATGTAATAAGTTAGCAGCTGGCCTTTGGTAACAAACACAAGTAGATAGATTTATGCTTATGCGCAACAAATATGACCAACACAACATTGCAGAGAGTAAATAGCGACCTATGTGTATAAAGTTATGCAGAACAACATACTGAAATAGTGACAAATTTGGCTGACTTTTCATAGTACTTTCAATCATATGCATAAATAAAACCAAGTAGCATGCAAAAAACGTAAACTCACTGCTGAAGAGAAACATGCATATTCCAAAGTGGAATTCTTTTAAAACAGTTTGATACTGCAACTTAAAAGCACATACAGAACTGAATTAAAATTTCATATACAATTGTGTGTGTGTGTGTGTGTGTGAGCGAAAGAGAGAGAGAGAGAGAGAGCAGTTTGGTTGGCCCCCGCCAAGGTGCGCCATCCACGGATGAGGGATACTGATTTTTGTTCATGGTTAGATTCTATCAGAAATTCAAGCACTATAGTTTAACATGGTTGATTCAAAGAAATTTTTTTTAAAATACTTACATTTGAAGAAAGAAATGTTAGTAGTAAAGAAGAAGAAAAAAAAAACTGAAAAAAAATGAGACATTTTTCAGGATGGTTTATATTAAGAGCTGAGCCATAGACGCAGCATATCATTTTCTAGGTTTTGCGGTGCCACATCGTTAAAAATTTTATTTCTTAATTTTAGCAGCATTGGATCACCATATTAAAGATATCCTGTGATTTAAAGTTCTGGCCTTTTTTACTATTTACTCTATTTTCACAAAAATTTTTTTAAGTAAACTCAAACGAAACTATTTTGCTAAGTAGGGCCCGTTTGGATACAGTTGAAAACTGAAAACTGAAACTAAAAACTGAAAAATACTGTAGCAAAATAATTTTTAAATGTGTGAATAGTACCGTGGGACCCATTTTTAATGAAAAAGTTGTTAAAAAGTGAAAATTGTGGGTCCGTGAACAATAAAAATTGGTGAAAAAGTCACATGTTGCGGCTACTGTAACAGTGTTGCTACAGTAACACTGTCTCTGAAAAGCTGGGGACGCGTGAAAAAAAAAAAAAAAAAAAAAGGCTAAAAACGAGCTTTTATAATAGTTTTTTTTTTTTTTTTTAAATAGTTCGTAATGCCCTTCAAAGTATATACTTAATTATGTGTGACTTTTAATGAAGCTAAGCATTGCTAGAAACAATGGTATCATATAGTAGAAAATATAGTGGAACAAATGAAAGCTCTCAACGAAAGCTATTTATTTGTCTTAATTTGTGAGTGAATTTTGGTTTGGAAGATTCACATATGAATGAACCTGGAAATATTTCATATGAGAATCATATAGCATAATATAATAGTGGGTGAATGCCATGGTTGAGAGAGAAGATACTTTAAAGTTTGATTTGTGAGCTAGAGGATAATAGTGGGTGCATGTCATTTGATAATTGTATCTTTGACCTTAAACTTCATAAATCAAATGTACATAACTTAACATTGACTCTTGAGCCATTGTCATTGTCCAACGTCCATAGCTCAAGGAAAGCTCTGAGTTTTAAATTTTTAAGACAAAACTTTTTCTCCTAAACGTTGTCATTCACAGTCATTTTATGTCATGTTGAACTTGATATCAGAATCATGTATGAAGCATAGCTCCTACATGCACCCATGGAAAGTGGCTTATAGTGTAGCTTATTCGCCTTCTCAAAAAAAGTGAATACTGATAAGTATAAACTTGTCAGTGATGTTCATCAGACGGAGCTAATCCCTTTTCCTTCCCTGTTGTACACACCGGTGTGGTGCCTGCCACAACGCCTCCGATGCCAAAGTTAGAATATAGGATCTTCTTTGTAAGAAAAGTAATGTGAACAAAAACGAGCAAAATAAGCAGTATTCTCTCTTACCTCCTTCGTGGGAGTGTATAGGTTTTATATCTACTCTCATCGTTCCTAGCCGTTGGAGGAGTTATGGAGGTCTTAATGCTCCATTGAGTAACGCCTTAAACCTGGGTAATGAGGTATCAATGTCTTCAAACGGTTCGTACAGCTGGAAGTATAGCTGTTCAGTTGACTGCATTAAAGGGACTGAATTGCCTCGTCAGTACCATGATCTTCTGCGCTGCTCGTCCTGTGGATTTTCTCGTCAGTACCGTGACGATCATTCTCATAGATGGCTTCGTCAGTGCTTATTTACCTCGTCATCTGCCCCCCGATTCTGTGTTCGTCCTCTTAATGACGATCACGGAATATGAAGGGTTACATGATGTAAAGTGACTCTTGGGGTTCCGCTCCGTATTAAGTGCGAAATGGCGGCGCTTCACAAATCATGGCCTACGTGGCGGGTGCTGATTGGGGCAATTAATGTTTGAGGTAATGAAACTATTGGGTTTCCCGCCGACTTTTCCGTTTTTCGAGCTTTTCTTTTTAACTCCCTTCTCTCTTCATTCTTCTTCTTTACTTTTCTGCCATTTTCTTCTAGTCTTCTCCTGTTATTTCTCTCTGAGCAGATACGTTGGCCAAGCAAAGTTTTCCCACTCTGCCATTGATTAAGGTATGCTTCTTTTTCCCTCATGTTTCTCTTTTCCTAGTCTCTTTTTATACTTGCAGTACTGTTCCTGATTTTTTTATTGTTTCTGTTTCTTTTTGTTGTTTTTTTTTTTTTTTTTTTTTTCCATTCCTAATTCAACGCAATCACTCTGGCTGACAATGTAAGGGTTAATATAACCCCCAGGTCTGTCGGGATAATTTAGAACTCATCTTTCTTATGGGTGAAATTAAGGAGCCATTCTAAACATGAACACCAAGCCTGTGGCTTGTAGCTATGTGTTAGGTTAGGAAATTGAAATATTACTCTAGAAATGAGGAATTTTTCCACGCCACAACAAAATAAAATGAAATGGAATAAGAAAAAGACCATACCAGCACTAACCAGTGACCACAACTCAAAATGATGGTGGCGTGAAAATGTTGTTAGATTTTGGTGTGCCTTAGAATTTCTTGAAATTGAATTCATTGAGGTTTTTATAACAATCAAACAATTGAAGTTAGTCTCCAATAAACACCACTCCCATGATCCCATCTAAAGATGGAAACATAGACCGCATTGCACAAATTCAACACCCCCAAACCAAAACTCAAGCATGTCCTAAGATTCCACATCTCAATTGCCAAAGACTGCATATCCTGAGAAGATTAGAGATTAGAACCACGAGCAGGCATAATATTATTCAGCAATTTTCAACAAGAGGCCTTGCATAAATGCTAAGATGCTCCATTACATGAATTACAAAAATATATTTATTTGAACTTAAACTTGATGTACATCACAATGAAATAATTCACGAGCTTAACCAAATCCTAACTTTGTAAATTTTTGTAACAAGAAACATAAATAGCTTGAGTAGATCACAAATAATCGCGCATTTACTAAGCAATAAAATCTAATCAAGAGGAGCCAGCACTTTGATACATTGGAAGAGAGAATACTAAAAAGTTCTGACAGGACAAACAAAAAAATTAAACCAATGCACAACTGCCAAACTACTTCAAAAAGGTAATCTGTGTATCATTGGACAGGGAACACTATTTCTTTCGTTGCCATATATATTTCTTTTTTTTTGGGGGGGGGGGGGAATTTTGCTACCATATATCACTTAGAAGG
>NW_027069899.1:0-45523 GCF_002906115.3 Quercus suber | reverse complement strand
GCAACTCAGTTGTTTTACTGTCTTTTTCCTTTTGAGTTGGGGTTTCATGGTTGGTAGTTCTGAGGTTTAGAACTGTTTGTCCCTCAGTTTCTTTTTTCTTTGCGCATTTAGGAGGGGCTTTAGGCAATTTTTCTAATTTTGGGATTTTGTCTTTGAGGGTAGTGGCCTTAGGGTGTTTGGTCGAATTGTTGCCCTTACTTAGGCAATCAGTTGATTGGTTTGAAGGTTTGTGAGTGAAAGAACATTATGTCCGAGGTTAGATCAGCGATCTCGAGACTTTGGTCCAAAAAAAAAAAAAAAAAAAGGACGACGACCAACATTAATAAGCCAACCTGCTGACATGTACATGGTCAATCAATGCATCACACTCCCCTGGTCTCATTCTGATATTCTCAGTTAGAAAACTTTGCAATCAACTTGTCAACATGAATCACAATATCATCTATATGAGGGCGGACTGCAGCCTGGGGCTGAAGCATCCATGTGACAAACTGGTGAAGTGCGTCTGGATACTTAGGTTTAGGACCAGTTGGCCACTTTACCTGTGCATTTACAATGGCCAACTGTAGGCTTCCACCAGATTCTCCAAGTGCATATTCAAATGGAGATAAACCATACCTATAACAATTAGTCATCAGTAATGGGTGGAATAATCCATTTTCTCAAGATGATGATGCTTATAAATATATTAAGAAAAACAAGAAAAAGCCATTCCAGTAATTCATGAAACCAAAAGAAATGTTCCACAGTTTTTCCATAGCATTTGAATGCAGATATGAAGGCTTTAGACTAGAATCATGTCACCTGAAAACACGTGCACACACAAAAGACATAGCACATGCACAGAATATTTCAAGAAAGGAGAAAAAAGAATATAAATAAAGCACCAAAAACATGCAGATTACTATTTTTTTTAATAACTTATATCTACAAAAGCATTCCTACCTTGCATGCCACCAAATCAAATTATTTCAATATAAGAAAATAAAGTTCTAAAAAAAGACCAAAATAATAATCTCAACCCAAAATTTCCTATTACTGCATAAAACAAAGTATTGCTTCACTATTGTTCAGTAGCAATTATTCAGAATCACAGATGTATTGATGTGTGTATACCAGATGTGCAACTATATCTATAAAGAAAACACACGTGCTAGCATTTGCAAGTATGCTCATTTGTCCAGTAAAGCAAACTACACACATCTCCCAGGTATCTTCAAGCAAGCTTAGTTATGTGTGTTTTTTGATAATTCGATAATTAAGAGTGGGAAGATTTGAACCTGAGACGTCTCCATTGGAAACGCTAGAAGGAGCCAATTGAGTTACAAAGCTCTTGGCAGTTATGTGTGTTTTACTACATTTTCCTAGCAGATGCATGTACATGTGTTCAATTGAATATGTATATGCATATACCTCTATTATAAATTCTGCAGTGATTAAAGGCGGGCTCTTTGTTGATGCTCATAGACTTCCAGCATGTATAACATGACAGTTGTAAAGAGGTGTATAAAACATCAATCCTCACAAAATATCATGCAAAGATGAAAACAGGTTTTGAGACGATTAAGCTTTTCATTAGATGGTTTTTATTATGGTAAGTTTCATAAATATTTTTCAAGTGAATGATATTATTGTTAGCCAGTAGTATTAGTATAAATTTATTTAGTGTTTTAAGGTAATAATCCTTTGGACAGACATCGGGTCATTTCTTTTAGAAATCTGATGCACAATATCAGGTCAAGCTATTAAAACATTCATCCAAAAGTTTCAGCCTTTGAGCTACCTAAATAGCTTGGATGGATATGTATGTATGACTGTATATTTGTGTCTATCTATATATATACAATATGTATGCACATTCTGTTTAATTGAATAGTTGCTCAAATAGTTTAATCCTAAGAAGTTCCAGTTATAAGACGCAAGATACAATAAAAAAGTTGCTCAATGCCACAACTGTAGTAATCATAGCAAAAGATAAGGAATAGTCCTCACATTATTGCATACAAAGTGCATCCTAATGACCAAATGTCAGTTCTCTCATCAATATCTGCATGGCTTGGGCAATCCCATAACTCAGGTGCTCGGAAAGGAGCTGAACAATGTTCAGATGCCCATTCCTACAAAAGAAGCAACATAAATGGCCATCAGCATAATAGAGGATCCAATGGGTTGCTTGAGATGAAAAGTGTTCTCATTTAAACTAGGAAATCTTGATCAAAATGGCAAAGGTAGAGACAAGAGGCTGGCAGCATCATAACAAGGACATAGAAAACGTAATCAACATTTAAAAATTTTGGAATCAAGAATAAAGGATTAAAATACAGTTAAAATGTCTGTCTTAATGATATGATATAAATTAATATGCACACTGATAGAAATCAGCTGCTGAAAGGAAGAACATCTCAAATATTGAAAAGGAAAGAAGAATGTGGCAAACCAAGCACCTGCAACTGGAGCGCCTCTGAACGAGAGCGAATTTGCCTCCTCGCAGGTCGAGCACTACCAAAGTCCATTAATATGGCAAGAGGTGGTTGGCCTTTTCTGTGAGTTAGAACAACATTACCAGGTTTGACGTCATTATGTGCATAAGGAGGATCAAGATTATGCATATGCTTGAGGCCTGCACAAAGCTGTGAAAATGAATTTCTTTGTTAAAACACTTGCGACGGATTTAAGCAATTTCAAATCAATTTGTAATATAAATATATCCAAAAACACAGCCATTATAAACTAAAAGGAGAAAAAATAAAATTATAAATGCCTCCCAGATAGAATCTTTAACACAAGAAGAGTAAACCATGGACATCCATATTCTAATAACATATCTACCTTGAGCATAAAAAAATAAATGTGACTCTCAAATAGAAATTAACCAATTAGTTTCAATGATTGCCAGTTTGATGCTAAAGAATGTGTTGACAGAAGATCAAGACAGTAGCATGATATTATAATAATTTTATTCTCCAAAGAAAAGTCCCAAGAAAAACAAATTATCCTAAGCTCAGAAATTAACCTTGCAGTATCAACTGAAGTAAGAAAAAAAATTGGTTATTCCATTCACCTGTCGAAATATATGTAGAACATCTGAGGTAGAAAAGAACTCCTTTTTGGCTTTCACGGCATTTGCATTGTCCAGTAAAGTTCCATCCAGATGAACAGGAAATAACAAGTATGCTTCATGGTTCCGAGATCCTCCTGGTGTAGGCTACCAATAAAATAATATGTTTGGATAAATACTAAACCATATAAAAACTATTTTGTAAAAGAAATTGAATTACATATGAAGAATATTGGACAATAGAACATCTCCCCCCCGCGGGGGGCCGCCCTCTCTCTCCCAAGTCCCAACAAAAAAATTAGGAAAAGACATGTAATTTCTCAGTGAAGCAGGTAAACGCTACTTAGATAAATATAGATCCAAAGTTGAGAAAGACAGCCCTCTTTAGGTTAAGTTGATCTTCCAAACATGCTGGATTGACTGCAAGTTGCAATTGATTAAAGCACTATCCACATTTTTATGAGAAAAAAACTTCCACAATATGTGCCAATAAACTCTGGTTCAAATGGCACTTTCTCCTCACACAAAAAGGGGTGGAGGGTTAAGTCGTGGGTTTAAAACCCACTACATGCGGATGTAACAAAAATTTTTTTTTTTGAGAGAAAAAAAAAAGTTCCATGATATGTAAGAGTCGTGTACAATGGTATCTTACAATGCTAATCATGACATACTAAAAACAGAGGACTAGCATGATATTTACTAGAGCATACTGAAGCATGATCATTACCTATCAATTAAAGGCACAATAGCTCTTATTTTATATTTAAATCACATAACACTCTAGCAGGAATCATTATATAATAAATTATGTGAAAAACAAGCTGCTATGGAACAAATAACTGGTACAGCCCATAATCTAGGGAACTATTTTATCAAATAAATAAACAAATAAATAAATAATAATTTAAAATAAAAAATTGATTATCCAAGCAACCTGTGAGAATCCCTGCCAATGTGGATTAAAAACTTACTCAACATTGCAACCCTAACAATAATAAGTAATAACTGCCAACATGTTTACCACATTTCCTCATATTTAAATGAAATGTTTCAACTTCTTGTGGCTCAGCGACCAAACTCAGAGCCAAAACTATGGTTTTATGCCATCAGTTTTATACTAAAGTAGTCCAAACAAAGCAACAGTCATGTAACAATTCTGTGTGTACGTGTCAAATTTTATATTGACAAAAATATATGAATAATAATTGTAAATTAGATAGGAATGATCACTATGACTGATTACCTTAACAGAAATGATAGCATGATCAAGAAGTGGAAGCAGATTGGGATGACTGAACAGTGAGGAAACACGGATCTCCTCCCTCACCAACTCCAACTGTTCAGTATTCTGAATCAGAACTTTTTTCATAGCGTAAGTGCCATCATCTGGACAATAAAACAAATTCTGATCAAAATCAAGATTTCATCCCCTTCCCCATCCATCAACTGAAAAAATAAAAAAGAAACAAAAACAGAACATATGTATATATGGTAAAAGAATGGTGAGAGCCAATCAAGATTATTAATTATTAGTGCAACACCCTATCATAGTTCTTCATATATAGAGGGCAAAACAATGATGCAGCGGTGCCTTATAAAATTCAACAGGGTCATGCCCTTTTTATGTATAATAATCATATTCTTTATAAATCTAAACTATTCAAACAATTTTAAAATTTTGCTTGAATCAACTAAGTTAAAGTAAAGTAATCAATTTCTTTATTTAGAATGAATAGTGTTGCATATATGAGACAAACAGTAACTTTTAATTTCAAGTAAACATAGGCATTGAATGAGTGTGTGTGATAGATATATAGATACATATACACATACACACACTAAGAGCATTCACATCAGTTGGTAATATAATATCAAGTTATCACCAAAGAATAGCTGCTCACTCCTCCAATACAATAAATTAAAAAAGGATATAACGAATTCAATATGAGATTATTACTACAACCTCACTTTTCAAAATCAACAATGCACAATTGAATATGTATGCATTCACATATCAATAGATTTTGAAAAAAAAAAAAAAAATATACCCAGAAATTAATAAGCTCATTTTCATTCGAACATCAAGGCCTATAAAGTTCAAAAAATGTAGTTACGTACACGGATCATCAAATCCCAAAAGCAGATATAAGAAAAAAATAGAAAGGAGATGATAAAGAACAACTAAAATACCCCAGAAAACTGGAAAACATAAGAATTCAAGGCTGCCACATTGTAAGATCTAACATCATAGAAAGATGCAATAGTTCCAACAGAATTCCCACATCATAGGATCAGATCACAATACAAAAACACCAATAAAGCCACCATTTTGAGAATTGAGATTCGCCCAAATTATCAAATTCAATCACTTTGAAGCTCAGACACTCAAAACTAGTGGAATCCAGATCCAAAACCGGATGACCCAGATCACAAAATCCCAAAACAAAACCATTTCTGAGCTTATAAGATCAAAATACAACAATTTCAGATTGACACCAACATGACCCAGATCACAAAAATCCCAGAAAAAACTTGAAAAGGATTAGAGAAGAGAGGGATCGAACCAGCGAGATGAGAAGGGTCCTTGACTTTCTTAGCCAAACCAGACCCACCACCAGAGGCAGAAGCAGAGTCAGCGAGCACCTCCTTGACCAAGAAAACGTAGGAGAACCCTCCCTCGCCGAGTTGCCTCACGACCCTGAACCGGTTGTCGTTGATCCACACGTCCCCTCCTCCATTAACGGCGTCGTATAGCGCATTCAGCCCAGAAAATGAGCACCCCATCTTCTCTTTTTCTTAATTCTTTCTTCTAAAGATATGAAATGAATGAAATCAGGTTTCCAGGCAAGAATTTTGAAGACCTGATTTCATGTCAATGGCTCATGAGAGAGAGTGAATTCTCTTATTTATGCTTTTTTTTTTTCCCTTTTTTTGTTTTTTTTGTTTTTTTTGTTTTTGTTTTTGTTTCCTTTAATGTACGGGGTCTCTCTGTCTCTTCCTAGTTCCTACAAGATCTCTCTGGTCTAATCTCAACCATACACATGTTTTGCTTGTCTCACTCCATGTTTTTTTTATAGATGCACTCCTATTTGTAACATACTAACATGTATGTATGGGGCTTGAGTTGACCTGTTGACACAATTAGAAATATATTTTATGATCTCTTTTTAATAAATTATTTTAGAGATGACAATTTAAATGATTGGGGTTAACATTTTTCCTCACTTCCTACTTGTTTATATTTAGTCCATTAAAAAATATTTTTTATGAGTTTTTTAATAAGGAATATATATGTGTGCTTTTAGCCCTCAAACTTTAAATTTATGATGTTTTTTATGTTGTATTATTGAACTTATATTTTATGTTTTAAAATTTAAATTGTTTATATTTTTTAATTGTTATATTGTTGTGTTTTGAGAAAGTTTTATAATGTTAGAACTTATTTTTATAATGTTTTATTAGTTTTAATTCAATGTATTCAAATAAACGTTTAGTGTATATATATATATATATATATTATATACATGGCAGGATGGATACCTGGAGAGGGGGAAGAGAAAACCTGCCCCATACCCTCTCCAGTGTCATCCCTAAAATTAACTTATTTTACTTTCTAATTTTGTTTAATAAATAAGTTGAGTTTGAGCAAATTATGTTACGTTTTTCTTATTATAGAGTTTTCACCCTATGTCTGAGCCATTTCATCTTCTTCAAAAGCAATAGTGGAGTAAAAACAAATTGCAGGGACCAAGCTAAATATATCAAAAAAATTAGTTAAAAATAATAATCTGTTAAACATTTATATATATATATATATATATATAAAGCAACTCCAAAATGAAACTCTTCTATATAAGAACTTGTATGAACTTCTGAATGATTAAATTGTATTTTAGCCCCATTGAAATCTTGTCCGATTAATTTTATTTTTATAAATTATCAATAAAAATACATATAAAATATATAAATTTTTTTTTATAATAGTGTTGATCTATAAAACAAATTCTGATCAAAATCAAGATTTCATCCCCTTCCCCATCCATCAACTGAAAAAATAAAAAAGAAACAAAAACAGAACATATGTATATATGGTAAAAGAATGGTGAGAGCCAATCAAGATTATTAATTATTAGTGCAACACCCTATCATAGTTCTTCATATATAGAGGGCAAAACAATGATGCAGCGGTGCCTTATAAAATTCAACAGGGTCATGCCCTTTTTATGTATAATAATCATATTCTTTATAAATCTAAACTATTCAAAAAAATTTTAAATTCTGCTTGAATCAACTAAGTTAAAGTAAAGTAATCAATTTCTTTATTTAGAATGAATAGTGTTGCATATATGAGCCAAACAGTAACTTTTAATTTCAAGTAAACATAGGCATTGAATGAGTGTGTGTGATAGATATATAGATACATATACACATACACACACTAAGAGCATTCACATCAGTTGGTAATATAATATCAAGTTATCACCAAAGAATAGCTGCTCACTCCTCCAATACAATAAATTAAAAAAGGATATAACGAATTCAATATGAGATTATTACTACAACCTCACTTTTCAAAATCAACAATGCACAATTGAATATGTATGCATTCACATATCAATAGATTTTGAAAAAAAAAAAAATACACCCAGAAATTAATAAGCTCATTTTCATTCGAACATCAAGGCCTATAAAGTTCAAAAAATGTAGTTACGTACACGGATCATCAAATCCCAAAAGCAGATATAAGAAAATATAGAAAGGAGATGATAAAGAACAACTAAAACACCCCAGAAAACTAGAAAACATAAGAATTCAAGACTGCCACATTGTCAGATCTAACATCATAGAAAGATGCAATAGCTCCAACGGAATTCCCACATCATAGGATCAGATCACAATACACAAACACCAATAAAGGTACCATTTTGAGAATTGAGATTCGCCCAAATTATCAAATCCAATCACTTTGAAGCTCAGACACTCCAAACTAGTGGAATTCAGATTCAAAACCGGATGACCCAGATCACAAAATCCCAAAACAAAACCATTTCTGAGCTTATAAGATCAAAATACAACAATTTCAGACTGACACAAAAATGACCCAGATCACAAAAATCCCAGAAAAAATTGAAACAGGGTCAGAGAAGAGAGGGATCGAACCAGCGAGATGAGAAGGGTCCTTGACTTTCTTAGCCAAACCAGACCCGCCACCAGAGGCAGAAGCAGAGTCAGCGAGCACCTCCTTGACCAAGAAAACATAGGAGAACCCTCCCTCGCCGAGTTGCCTCACGACCCTGAACCGGTTGTCATTGATCCACACGTCCCCTCCTCCATTAACGGCGTCGTAAAGCGCATTCAGCCCAGAAAATGAGCACCCCATCTTCTCTTTTTCTTAATTCTTTCTTCTAAAGATATGAAATGAAATGAAATCAGGTTTCCAGGCAAGAATTTTGAAGCCCTGATTTCATGTCAATGGCTAATGAGAGAGAGTGAATTCTCTTATTTATGCCTTTTTTTTCTTTTTCTTTTTTTTTTAATGTATGGGGTCTCCCTGTCTCTTCTTACAAGATCTCTCTGGTCTAATCTCAACCATACACATGTTTTGCTTGTCTCACTCCATTTTTTTTATAGATGCACTCCTAGTTGTAACATACTATAACATGTATGTATGGGGCTTGAGTTGACCTGTTGACAAAGTTAAAAATATATTTTATGATCTCTTTTTAATAAATTATTTTTGGGATGACAATTTAAATGATTAGGGTTAACATTTTTCCTCACATCCTACTTGTTTATATTTAGTCCATTAAAATTTATTTTTTATGATTTTTTTAGTAAGGAATATATATGTGTGCTTAATGGGGAGTTTTGAAATTTTTTATGATGTTTTTTTTTTTTTTTTATGTTGTATTATTGAACTTATATTTTATGTTTTAAAATTTAAATTGTTTATATTTTTTAATTGTTGTATTGTTGTGCTTTGAGAAAGTTTTATAATGTTAGAACTTATTTTTATAATGTTTTATTAGTTTTAATTCAATGCATTTAAAATAAACTTTTAGTGTGTGTATATACACATGCATGCATACATACATACACATATATATATATATATATATAACACTTGAATGTGGCAAGATGGGTACCTGACTCAAAGACAAAGCGGAGAGAGAGAAGAGAAAACCTGCCCCATACCCTTTCCATTGTCATCTCTAAAATTAACTTATTTTACTTTTTAATTTTGTTAGCTTATTTTGCTGAAAATTAAAAACTAAAAACAATAAAAAAAAAAAAATTTCTAGGTTATTGTTCAATGCTGAAAATACTGGTTATTTTCCTTAATGCACTATTCATAAAAAAGTATAAATAAATAAATAAAAAACACTGAAACGCAGTGCGTCTACATTTCAGCTGTACCCAAACAAGTACTAAATGAGTTGAGTTTGAGCAAATTATGTTATGTTTTTTTATAGAATTTTCACCCTATGTCGAAGCCATTTCATCTTTTTCAAAAGCAATGGTGAAGTAAAAAAAAAAAAAAATTGTAGGGACAAAGCTAAATATATCAAAAAAATTAATTAAAAATAATAATCTATTTAACATTTATATATATAGAGAGAGAGAGAGAGAGAGATAAAGCAACTCCAAAATAAAACTCTTCTATTTAAGAACTTGTATGAACTTCTGACTGATTAAATTGTATTTTAGCCCCACTGAAATCTTGTCCGATTAATTTTATTTTTATAAATTATCAATAAAAATACATATAAAATATATGAATTTTTTATTTTTTTTATTTTTTTTATAATAGTGTTGATCTTCAAGTCGAGTTGATCTATGATCTATCGAGTGACTCGATCGATTCACATCACACGGTGGAATTATTGAAATGTGGAGTGCGAATAGCACTGTTGTCGAAAATAAATTCTTCAATTGGAAATTTTATTTTATTTTCAGTGGAGAGTTGCCCAGGACCTTAAGCAAATCAATAAAATCATTGTACACTAATTTTTGGTCATTTCATGTATGTGGGTCTAAACTCTAAAGTGTAAGTATGTCGCGGGTTCTAGTTAGCTCAACTAGTAAAATCTCTAATGGTTGTATAAGAGATCTGAAGTTCAATTCCCGTCTATACCAAAAACTGATTGGTGTCTTGGTCTGATGATAAAGAGCTATCATTAGGAATTGACACAATAAGTTAAAACTCTCTAAAAAAAATAAAAAGTGTAGGTATGCCATGTGGTTTTTCTATTCAATGAAAGTTTCCGATTTTTAGGGGGAATATATATATATATACACACACACACAGTTTTGAATATCAGAATTTGATGCAAATAAGTCTCATAAAGTTGCTACAAAAGCAGACCCCTGCATTGGGGGAAGGTATAATGTTAACTACTCCACCTAGACATTATTCCGGTATGCACTTGTATTTTTAAACTTAAACTGTAAGTTGAAGACACAATTTATGTTACACAGCCATTTTTTAAACTGATATTGTGAGTTAGCGATAAAATCGTGTAATCAACTCACAATTTCAATTAAAAAAATAAGGGTGTAATCGTGTGTGTAACATACTGTATGTAACAAACACTATCCTTCTTGCTTATGTTTGATTGTTGTATTTGATTTTTCACATGATAGTTTCCATCTGAATATCTTTATCAATGAAATTCACCAATCACCATAGAATAAATTTCGATTAACATTAGTTTTGAGATTGAGTAGTGCCACAAACCCAACCAAAATATATCCTTTCTTTTAAAGTTTTTATCTATTTATGAAGCCTCAGAAGTAAATAAGTTACTTGAGTAAAATAAATTATTACTTAAATAATACAATTTTTCTTGTCATTTTCCTTTATTTGTTTATATTATCGAGTTAGCTTTGTATATCTATTTTGTTATAACTTTTTAATTTGAATATTACTTTGCGTGACTGTCCACGGTCTGTGGAATTGTCAGTCTAATTAATCTACTACTTCTAGTTGTTCTTCCCAAAAATTAAAAAAATAAAAAATGTAATCAAGTTATCCACAATAAAATACCACCAAAAGGTGTCAAGAAATTGAAGTCACTACAAAGAGGTCCACTTCATGCTTTTTTTCCCCCCTAATTGTTAGAAATACTATACTATAACTAGCAATGTTGTCCACAGCTTAAACCCCGGCCCCAAGATCCCAAGCACTTTGTGCTAGGGGAGGTACCAAATCGCCTTAAGAAGTGTGGTTGTAAACATTTTGCTTTTAAGCCAAGAGGGAACTAGTATTAAGCTAGAAAAGGAACTTGGAAGTGCCTTTTCATGCAATCATTGGCAATTGCAGAGTATATCAAAATCAAACGACTCAAAACTTTCGGGTTTCCCGAACAACCCTTGATGAATTCAACTTATAGTTAGCCTTTATAACAAAGTATAACATTTCACACTTTGCAAAAGACATATTTCAGATTAAACTATGTGAGGGAAGAAATTCATGGAAACTTTAACATCATTGTATGACATACTTATTGCCATTGATTGGGGAAAGAAAATTCTTCTATACGAAACTTCCCTATGTTTCCAAAGGCAAAATATTTAAACATTGCAGAACTTGGCTCAAAGTAGTGGAGTATAAAATGATTTACTTCTTTACTTATATTTGAATCATAATTATATATTATTATTATGGTCTAGCATGTGTAAACCACAAAAATAAGGAGCATTTTGTGATAAAAAGAAGAATTTTTAATTTATAAATTTAGTTCTGTTCCCTCTTTATGTCCTTGATCTATTATATAGCCTAAATTGTTAAAAAAAAAAATCATAAATATGTATAACAATCTGTGAGGCCTTATCAAACATGATGGGGCAGTGCCCAATTATAGGCTATCCATATAATTAGTTTCACTATTACTATTTTGATATCTCATAAAAGTTAGATGAAAAAAAAAGTTACAATCTAAGTTTTTTATTTATTTATTTATTTATTAAACATTAGCTACAAGATAAGAGTTTTAGTTGACATGTCAATTATTCAACCAGAATGTATTTAACAGTTTATCTGCACAAACTGGTATCACACCCCTCCACAAATTTATGAATTAGGATTGTATATGTGAATTTAATTTGTTTGCTTACTTCATGATTAGGAAAGGCTAGAGATACAACACGAGCAGATCCATCATCTATTCATCCCACTTTTGGTCCTCAAATTGTGTTAAGATGATTACTCCATTGGCAGTGTAGAAGTTTACAGGAACATTCAAGATAAGCACGACAAGTTTTTGAAAACTCAAGCATTCTTAAAGAGGGCTTAATTGAAAGATCTTCAATAACACTAGCACAAAAGATCCAAATTAAGAGTGTGGGAGTAAAACACCGTCTTATTCATTGTCCATTTGTCACTTACATTTGGGATTGGTATTGAAAAAAAAAAAAAAAAAAAAGGTCCATGGCATTTTACCTCAGTTTTGTGTTAGGGAAACATGATCCCAGTGATGCAATTTGAGAATTGCAATTAATTAATAGTGAGTGTACAACTAAAGAGTGTGTATTTTGTTGATAACAATATATGCCGCACTTTTAAAAGAAAACAACGGGCTTTATTATTGTTTATGAAATAGGACTTTGTAAGACAATGTGGAGATTCCATCTAACATTTGATAAATTATAGCACTTGCCTACATATGCTTGTGGCGAGGTAACATTTGGAAGATTTGTGAATTTTGGGTTTAAAACTTTTTAGTTGAGGGATTATCGTAAAAAATACTCAACGGGCTTCATAGCACATGAGCAGTATTGTGAACAGTTCACAGAAAGAAATAAGATAAAGGGAGAAAAAAATAGCACTAACACTCTATTTGGCTCATCGGAACATGTAATTTGGAAAATTACTCATTTTATGGAAATATTTTTCGAAAAAATCATCCATTTTCATGTGTTTTGTTGTAACCTTGAAAATGACCTAAAAAAAACATTTGCGGTGTGAAATTTATTTGAGGTAATTTGTTGAGTGTGTGACATTTTCGGTCGACTTGCATTTTTTGTAATACCAAACATAGGAAAACGCAAGATACATTTTCTATCGTAGCAAACACAGTATAAGTCCAACAAACCTCTATACCCAAAACCCAAAACCCAAAACACTAAGAGCCTGTTTGGATGAGGGTGTTTTTGGATCATATCACTCAATTTTCATAATTGAGTTCTCAAAACACGTGGGTCCCACAAAAAATTCTTGTTTGGCTTGATTTTCAACCTTGTTTCCATCACTCAAAACTCAAAAATTTGAGTTAGAGTGATGGAAATAGAAAACAAGAAATGGGTGTTTTCAAAAACTGAGATATGAAACTCAGTGGTATTACTGTAAATCTTCGAACTCTGTCGGGCCCATAGCTTGTGTGTTGTCTTATTATCTCTCTCTTTCTTCTCCCACTTTTTTCTTTTTCTTTCTTTCTCCGGTTTATTTTTTTCTCTCTGTTTTTTTCTTTCTTCCTTCCTTTAATTTCTCTGGTTTAGCCTAGTTCCGTCACCACCAGCCAATGACCAAGAAAAGGAAAACCACGAGAGCCTCTCTCAGCCACAGTCTTCACCGAAGAAAGGCAAAGCAAGAGCCTCGAAACACCAAGACCCATGATTGCTAGTGCTGGTTTTTGATTTTGTCGCCATGACTGACAAAGCAGGCGTTGTCACCGTGACTGGGTTCTATTGATGGGTTTTATTTTGATGAATGGGTTTTGATTTTGTCGATGGTTGATGAATGGGTTTTGTTGATGGTTTCTGGGTTTTGTTAATGAATGAGTTTTGTTTATGGTTGCTGGGTTTGTGGTGGTGGATTGGTTTGTAGTGGTTGATGGTGGCTAGTGGCTAGGTTAATGGTGGTGGATTGGTTTGTAGTGGTCGATGGCGTCAGTGAGTGGCTATGGGTTGAATGAGACGCGGGTAGCAACAGTAGGCAACATTGGCTAGTGTCAGTAGGTAGGGTCCACAGTTTTGGTAAAAAGTTGTAGAGATATGTAATTGAGTTATGAGTCCAAACAGGTGTTTTGCAGTTTTTGAGTGAGGTGAGATTTGAGTAGGGAGTTATGAGTTTTGGGTTTGAGTTATAAGTTTTGAAAACTGAGCTATCTCTAAACCAAACGGGCCCTAAGTACTTTACAGATCAACACTAACTTGTTTTAGTACTATAACTTGTTTGAATACTATAACGCAAGATACATTTTCTATCGTAGCAAACACAGCATAAGGCCAACAAACTTCAATACCAAAAATTGTCATGTTGTTGACAGTTGTGTTATCTTAATTTATAATGTTAACGTAACTATTAAACTAAAATACATAAAATGTTGACCAAGTATATTCCTTATACCTTTTTACTTAGAAATGAGAATATTTCTCCCTAATCGAAGATAACTAGCCACAGAGCCATGCGATGCATGGGAATATAAATATTATGTACTGATGTATAATATACAAAATGTAACCATTACTTCAAGTATTGTCTTTAAAAAAAAAAAAAAGATTTCTACAAGTATTTTCTTATCCTTTTATCTCTACAAATATATTATTCTTTTATGTTTGATTAATATTTTTTTTAATGTGAACCATATTTTTCTAACTTCTATTGTAGTGTATTATATTTACTTAATATACAACTAAAGTTTATAAGTTTCAAATTTGTTATTCAAATTTCTCATTTCTTAAGGAATAAGGAAATTATCATAATAATCAAAACTCATTACAAAATTACAATGTTGTCTTAGCCCAAATTAAAATGAAACTAAAGGAATAAATAATAGGCTTTATAATAATTTATTACTCAAACAATTGGTAGGCATATTCAATTTTCTATTTCAAAAAAAAAAAAAAACCATCAACCTTAATTAGAGTTATAAGAAAAAAACAAAAATTCACAGAGAGAGAGAGAGAGAGAGAGAGAGAGTACTCACAGTTTTGTGTGGGAAAAATATGGATTGAATGGGAAAACAATGTCAAATTTATATAAAATAAAATAGGTAGGAGAAGAGTCAAAATATAAAAAAGAGGAAAGAGATATAATGGTAAAGTAGTGAGGAGATAAAGAAGCAAAAAGGAAAGGGAAATGTTAGAAGTGTAACAGTAGGTGTGTGAACTAATAGAAAGAAAAAGGTTTTTTTTTTAAAAAAAAAAAAAAAAAAAAAAAAACTTTTTTCTGAAAATAAGGGGAAGAAAAGTTTAAATAGAGAAAAGAAATATAAAACATAAATGAATGACGTGGCTGTTGATATTGCTCAACAAGAGTTTAACAACAATAAATGCTACGCATAAGCTTTTAATAATATATAGATATATATAATATAGATAATGGCTAGTATGGATTTCAATTAGTTTAACTAGTAAAGTCTTTGATAGTTAAATTAGGGATTTTGGGTTAAATCCCAACTTACATAAAAAACCGATTGGTGTCTTAGTCTGATGATAAAGAGTTATCATCAAGAGCGTGCGTCATAGGTTGAAACTTTCTCAAAAGGATAATGAATAGTAAAAATTTGAAGTATATTAATGGGGATATGTTTCAATCTATCCCTTCTGCGGATGCCATTTTGATGAAGGTGTGTAACATAATATTTTTGCTTTAAAGATCAACAATTTTAGTTTGAAATTAGGTTTTGTTTTTTAAGTTGCATACTGCTTTTTGTTTTGATCATTAATATTGGTAGAAACAATTATACCTCTTGTATGTTTGCTTAGATGTTGCTGTTAGAATTATGGTTAAATGATTAAATTCAAAGTAGAAGATCTCAAGTTCTATTCCTAACTTTACTCTACCTCCCATTTAAAAATGTTAAAAATCTAGCATGTTGGGCCACTGTAGACGACTAAATTTCTAGTTCGAAATAAATCAAACAAGTAAAATAGTTGCACAAATGCAAATTTGTATTGATGAATGTGGTATAATTCTCTGTAATTACAAAAGAGTTATCCTCTGATTCGATCTCCTTACAAGACTTATTGATTTGGATTTGTGGTAATGTGATTGTGACTTGAACACAAAATATCTTTCAATTTGGTTGAGGGATGGATTGAAGATTGCTAAAACGGAATTGCAATGAATCTCTGGCTATGAGCTTGTTAGAAATCCTTTATTCTTCACGTTCTTCGTGTTCTTCGTGTGTTCTTCGTGTCTTGGATTTGTGGTGGAAGTTCTTCGGAGCTTTAGAGGCTTGAATCCGTAGAGCTTCACTGATTTGTGATTTGTTGATGTTTTCGGACACTTTAGGCTTGATTCCCACAAACTTTTGGACCTAGGCGGATGATTTGGATGATTTCTCTTCGAATGTTCTTCGTATTTGAAGTTGAAGTTCTTGAAGTTCTTGGAGGCTTTAGAGCTTGGTTCCGGCAGAGCTTCTGGACTTCTGAGTGCTTCAAATGGTTTGGTGTCCTCCTAAATGTCTCAGGAAAGCTTCTATTTATAGGAGTTTTGGGGTAGGTAAGCGACACGTGGCAGAGTCTGATTGGTGACACTTGTCACAGTCTGATTGGTCTGCTTATGTCATCGCTTACACGTGCTGGCTTGATTGTGTCATCGCTTACACATGCGAGGTTGCTTATGTCATCGCTTGCACGTGCTGATGCATGATTGGTTCTTGTATGACACTTGGCGAATTTCTGTTGGCTTCTGAATAGTAATAGTAAAACCTAGCAACAGCATGTGGCGCTTTGTAATTGGCTGCATTTTGTGGACTTGGTAGTGTGACGTGTCAGCTTATGATAGGTCGGGAATTTTCCTTCTCTACAGCCACACTTATTTAGAGGAGTTTATACCCACTCGTGATGAGACTATTCTTAACAATTTAAACTTTTAAAGCAATTTTAAACACAGTTATTTGCAACATAACTATAGATAGGAAATAGATGGATCAATTGATAAAGATGAATACTAATCTTAAGAATTTTGCCAATTCCATAAGTGAAAGAACAAATATTACAGCGTCTCCCTTGCCCTAATTCAAAAGTAAATTGACATTATTATGGGGTTAGTTGCATTACAAGAAGCTAAAGATATCATGTTCTCAATTCTAATTGAGTTGGTTAATAATTTGGCAGTGGATTTTGCATGATTGGAACGATGATGAATGTGTTCAACATATTGAAGAGGTGCAAAGAGGCTATTACAAGCACAAGTAAGAAAGGGAAGGTAATTATTATAGATGCTGTGATAAATGAGGAGGAGGATGAACACGATAGTACCACAGCAAAGCTCCTCTTTGATATACTGATTATGGCTCATGCTAATGGGAAAGAGAGAAACAAAAAGGAATGGGAAAATCTATTCTTTGAGGCTGGCTTTAGCCACTACAAAATTTCGTCATCATTTGGCATATAGTCCCTTATTGAGGTTTATCCTTAACTGATAAACAAGTATTAATTATCTTATGGCTTTAAAAGAATGCAAGAATCCATAAAAAAAACATTTGCGGTGTGAAATTTATTTGAGGTAATTTGTTGAGTGTGTGACATTTTCGGTCGACTTGCATTTTTTGTAATACCAAACATAGGAAAACGCAAGATACATTTTCTATCGTAGCAAACACAGTATAAGTCCAACAAACCTCTATACCCAAAACCCAAAACACTAAGAGCCTGTTTGGATGAGGGTGTTTTTGGATCATATCACTCAGTTTTCATAACTGAGTTCTCAAAACACGTGAGTCCCACAAAAAATTCTTGTTTGGCTTGATTTTTAACCCTTGTTTCCATCACTCAAAACTCAAAAATTTGAGTTAGAGTGATGGAAATAGAAAACAAAAAATGGGTGTTTTCAAAAACTGAGATATTAAACTCAGTGGTATTACTGTAAATTTTCGAACTCTGTCGGGCCCATAGCTTGTGTGTTGTCTTATTATCTCTCTCTTTCTTCTCCCACTTTTTTCTTTTTCTTTCTTTCTCCGGTTTATTTTTTTTCTCTGTTTTTTTTCTTTCTTTCTTCCTTTAATTTCTCTGGTTTAGCCTAGTTCTGTCACCACCAGCCAATGACCCAGAAAAGGAAACCACGAGAGCCTCTCTCAGCCACAGTCTTTACCAAAGAAAGGCAAAGCAAGAGCCTCGAAACACCAAGACCCATGATTGCCAGTGCTAGTTTTTTATTTTGTCACCATGACTGACAAAACAGGCGTTGTCACCGTGACTGGGTTCTATTGATGGGTTTTATTTTGATGAATGGGTTTTGATTTTGTCGATGGTTGATGAATGGGTTTTGTTGATGGTTTCTGGGTTTTGTTAATGAATGAGTTTTGTTTATGGTTGCTGGGCTTGTGGTGGTGGATTGGTTTGTAGTGGTTGATGGTAGCTATTGGCTGGGTTAGTGGCAGTGGATTGGTTTGTAGTGGTCAATGGCGTCGGTGAGTGGCTATGGGTTGAATGAGACGCGGGTAGCAACAGTAGGCAACATTGGCTAGTGTCAGTGGGTAGGGTCCACGGTTTTGGCAAAAAGTTGTAGAGATATGTAATTGAGTTATGAGTCCAAACAGGTGTTTTGCAGTTTTTGAGTGAGGTGAGATTTGAGTAGGGAGTTATGAGTTTTGGGTTTGAGTTATGAGTTTTGAAAACTAAGCTATCTCTAAACCAAACGGGCCCTAAGTACTTTACAGATCAACACTAACTTGTTTTAGTACTATAACTTGTTTGAGTACTATAACGCAAGATACATTTTCTATCGTAGCAAACACAGCATAAGGCCAACAAACTTCAATACCAAAAATTGTCATGTTGTTGACAGTTGTGTTATCTTAATTTATAATGTTAACGTAACTATTAAACTAAAATACATAAAATGTTGACTAAGTATGTTTCTTATACCTTTTTACTTAGAAATGAGAATTTTTCTCCCTAATCGAAGATAACTAGCCATAGAGCCATGCGATGCATGAGAATATAAATATTATGTAATGATGTATAATATATAAAATGTAACCATTAATTCAAGTATTGTCTTTAAAAAAAAAAGATTTCTACAAGTATTTTTTTATCCTTTTATCTCTACAAATATATTATTTTTTTATGTTTGATTAATACTTTTTTAAGGTGAACCATATTCTTCTAACTTCTATTGTTGTGTATTATATTTACTTACTATACAACTAAAGTTTATAAGTTTCAAATTTTTTATTCAAATTTCTCATTTCTTAATGAATAAGGAAATTATCATAATAATCAAAACTCATTACAAAATTACAATGTTGTCTTAGTCCAGATTAAAATGAAACTAAAGGAATAAATAATATGCTTTATAATAATTTATTACTCAAACAATTGGTAGGCATATTCAATTTCCTATTTCAAAAAAAGAAAAAAACTATCAACCTTAATTAGAGTTATAAGAAAAAAACAAAAATTCACACAGAGAGAGAGAGAGAGAGAGAGAGAGAGAGAGAGAGTACTCACAGTTTTGTGTAGGAAAAATATGGATTGAATGAGAAAACAATGTCAAATTTATATAAAATAAAATAGGTAGGAGAAGAGTCAAAATATAAAAAAGAGGAAGGAGATATAATGGTAAAGTAGTGAGGAGATAAAGAAGCAAAAAGGAAAGGGAAATGTTAGAAGTGTAACAGTAGGTGTGTGAACTAATAGGAAGAAAAATGGTTTTTTTTTTTTTGAAAATAGGGGGAAGAAAAGTTTAAATAGAGAAAAGAAATATAAAACATAAATGAATGACGTGGTTGCTGATGTTGCTCAACAAGAGTTTAACAACAATAAATACTACGCATAAGCTTTTAATAATATATAGATATAGATAATATGGATAATGGCTACTATGGATTCCAATTAGCTTAACTAATAAAGTCTTTGATAGTTGAATAAGAGATTTTTGGTTAAATCCTAGCCTATATCAAAAACCGATTGGTGTCTTAGTCTGATGATAAAGAGTTATTATCAGGAACGTGCGTCATAGGTTGAAACTTTCTCAAAAGGATAATGGATGGTGAAAATTTGAAGTATATTAATGGGGATATGTTTCAATCTATCCCTTATGCGGATGCCATTTTGATGAAGGTGTGTAACATAATATTTTTGCTTTAAAGATCAACAATTTTAGTTTGAAATTAGGTTTTGTTTTTTAAGTTGCATACTGCTTTTTGTTTTGATCATTAATATTGGTAGAAACAATTATACCTCTTGTATGTTTGCTTAGATGTTGCAGTTAGAATTATGGTTAAATGATTAAATTCAAAGTAGAAGATCTCAAATTCTATTCCTAACTTTACTCTACTTCCCATTTAAAAATGTTAAAAATCTAGCATGTTGGGCCACACTTATTTAGAGGAGTTTATACCCACTCGTGATGAGACTATTCTTAACAATTTAAACTTTTAAAGCACTTTTAAACACAGTTATTTGCAACATAACTATAGATAGGAAATAGATGGATCAATTGATAAAGATGAATACTAATCTTAAGAATTTTGCCAATTCCAGAAGTGAAAGAACAAATATTACAGCGTCTCCCTTGCCCTAATTCAAAAGTAAATTAACATTATTTTGGGGTTAGTTGCATTATAAGAAGCTAAAGACATCATGTTCTCAATTCTAATTGAGTTGGTTAATAATTTGGCAGTGGATTTTGCATGATTGGAACGATGATGAATGTGTTCAACATACTGAAGAGGTGCAAAGAGGCTATTACAAGCACAAGTAAGAAAGGGAAGGTAATTATTATAGATGCTGTGATAAATGAGGAGGAGGATGAACACGATAGTACCACAGCAAAGCTCCTCTTTGATATACTGATTATGGCTCATGCTAATGGGAAAGAGAGAAACAAAAAGGAATGGGAAAATCTATTCTTTGAGGCTGGCTTTAGCCACTACAAAATTTCGTCATCATTTGGCATATAGTCCCTTATTGAGGTTTATCCTTAACTGATAAACAAGTATTAATTATCTTATGGCTTTAAAAGAATGCAAGAATCCATGAAGGTCAAATAAAAATTAAGGGTAGATTATCAAAATGAACAGGGAAGATGTGAGAATAAAGGCTGGCGCTTGCAAGAAAATCAGCAACTCTGTCCTATTGTATTACTTAATGGGAAATTTCATTTTCAGCTTTGATATAAATGTAAAAGAATCTATTGTCTTAAGATCGTGGGTGTTTCTTGCTTAATGCAATAAGTTCGTTTGTAAAAATTACAAATGGGAGAAGGGGGATTTAAATCTAGGTGTTGGGGTTTTTTGTGGTGGAAACTTGGAATATGTGTAGTGTCTTAATAGGTCGGTGCTTGAACTTGGTTCTTGGTGTAGGCGAGTCTAGTACTCATGCTAATGAGTCATCTGTTGGCTGCTGCTGTTGTATATTTTCTTAGCAAAATAATATAATGAGTAGTTGAAATTGGATAATAGAGAAAAGTAATATAGATAGGAAGAGTTATATTCTTTGTGGCAGAAAAGCGCTCAAAGTAATTATATTGAGTATGAGGAACTACACTAGCACTAGAGTTTGCATTTGCATCAGACTGGCTAAACTAGTCTTAGCTAATCTAATGTTAAAAATATAGCCAAACATCATAAAAAGCTCACGCATCAAACAAAGACGATCATCTTAGAAGGTAATTATAACCAACACAACTGGTTCCAAAGCTCAGGGTCCTCACTTAAGGTTGTGTCAGTAGATCAATACTAGACCTGCCCACTTGGTTTCTACCAAATAAGCCAGAGAGTAAGAAACAGACCTTATAAGCATGTCAAAAGCACGTAAGTCATTTGGTAAAGACATGCATAATTGAAGAGCAATGCTATTAATATTACAAGCTGATGAGAAAATTCAAGTGATAGCACCCATTTCCATTCAAACTTGACATTACATATATTCTACTAGACTCCTAAATGTCTGAAAAAGAAGACGACAAGAGAGGAAAAACAAATAAAAGAAAAGAAAAACCTAACTAATAAATTTTAGTAGAAAAGGATTTGTCACTTTTTAACGATTGCATGAAGACATGTGACAAAGGCATAAATTAGTCCATAAAGGCGTTAAGATAAGAAGATAACTTCTTCATATTTTGATACAATAATGTCATAAGATTTGGCTAGTAGTAGAGTCAAAAAATGTTTATAAGACTCAGAAACAAGACGAGTAGCCAAGGCCCCAACATCTGCAGCGACTCTCTTATGAACAGCATATATAACTACTAGCATTCTCCAAATTTTATGTACTTGATCTTCAATCAGCATAGAAAGTTTCCAGGGAACCTTCTTTCTCAAAAGAGGTCCTCCACTCTAGAAATTATCGAAACAAGTCTGCAAAAGCTAAGCTATATAGCCGGGCATCTTATCTAGCTGCATGCCATTTGGTTGCATATGGAAGAACAGCTTGCAAGTGCATGACTAGGTTACATAACCAAAACCACCTCCCGTCCCTGCTAGTGTCCCTCAATAGTCAGCCTCACCTACAGCCCCCCACAACCAGACTCTCTTGCCTTGGTACTTTCCTGCAGTTACTCTGATCTGCCTGTTGTGCATTAGAGACTTCTGCATACCTGCAAAACAAAGCATTGGCATTTCTTAAGCAGACTGTTTTGCACCCTTAAACATTAATCTAGAGAACATCAAATATTCTTGTTTTTAAAATTTTGGATCCTCCATCCATTGAGCCAACCATTGCTTCAAAGAGCAAGGAGAAATGAATTCAGTTCTAAGGCTCAAATCTAATCCAAGCAATATAGCTTGAAGAAGAGTGCACTCTAGGAATAAATAATCCTAGTTTTCCCATTCTTTATTGCATAAGACGCACTTACTATCACTCACTACATTTCATTTCACCTTTCCGTTTTAACAAGTCCTCATGCCAAAACTTCCACACAAAAATTATTAACGTCAAAGGAAGCTTCAATCCCCACAGATGTCTCTATCTAAGAGCTATGACCCTCCATTGAGAATCCATTACCTGAGTTCAACCTACTTTCAATAATAGCTTCATTTTGCCCTTATATCGACCTTGTGTTACATTGAGCCACTGAGGCCATCTCAGATTATCAGTAGCTCCTCACCTTGAGATAGGGGTGGATAAAAAATTGAGCATCCACTTCAAGAGAGTATCACCTCCCTAATCTGCATCTTTTAATAGCTATTAAAAGATGCAGATTTGACTTCCCTAGGGGAGTCCCAAAATATTATATAAAAAATTTAAAATTTTCAAAAATGAATGCCAAAATAACAAAATTTGAAATTTTCAAAAATGAATATCAAAATTTTAAAATTTTCAAAATTTTGCATCATTCCATGGTGAAATTTAATACGTTCTGCTAAAATAACAAACCCAATGGGAGTCCCTTCAGGGACATCCGATAAAATTGGAACAATACAGAGAAGATAACAAACCCAATGGGAAGAATGTGAGAAAACTTAAATTCAAGATGTAATACAGCAATGATGGCAAGTAGAATAGGAGGGCTTACTAGTCTAAGCAGGCTACCATCCTCATTTTTCAACCTTGTCTACACAGTTGCTTGCCTTCCTAATCTGAGCACTATTAAGGAAAATTTTCCTCCGATGTTACATAATCAAGTTTGATGTATGGTCAGGTTTCTCTACTGTCTATGTTTTTTCCTTTAATTCTAATCCTAGTTGAGTCTCTTTAACAAGGCCTAACTTCATTAAGTTAGAGATAGGTCATTTGGTTTGTTTCAGCTTTTGCCTGGTAACAATATGAAATGGGTATGGACAACTTTCAGTCAATAATTTGATTCAAAGTAAAAATTTTTAAAAGGTGGAAAAAATCTCAAGTACATTAAGGGGAAAAAACCGGGGTTCAAGTCTCTAAGAGGAAGTTTCATACACATATACACATAGATTAGGCTAGAATAGAATTTCTATCTTGTAAAAAGAAAATAATAATAATAAATAAATAAATAAATAAAACTTACATAATTAAACAGCTGCTTCATAATAAAAGAGTTTTAAATCATTAATCTTATATATACATAACCTAGAAACAAAAGTCGGATAAAAAGATGTTACTTTTAAGTGGGATTGAAATAAGGTGTCACCAAAGCTTTGACACAAGCATTACAGAGGACAGTGATGTGCATGATAATTTTCTTACATTGCAGAATAAAAGTAGCACATGGCTAAAGCCATTTAGTTCTACTTACTATTCAACATTCAATTATGATAAATCACGGAACCATCACGGCATGTCTAAAAACTAGCAATATATTTACATAAAGGTACAATCTTAGGTTCCTAATATGATAGCTTAAGCAAATTGCAAAAAACATAATTTATGCTGATGCAGATCCTTTTTTCAGTTGACCCATGGATCAATCAATTATGAAAAATGTTGATGTTATTTGAATATATCAAGAACTCAGTTGAATGATTTGGTCAATAAGTAAATTTTGCATATCCACTTTAATTCCTCATAAAAAGTAAGTTTTAATCAAACTCCTAATGTTTTAAATTTTGAACATTCACTAACTGTGACTTGATTGTAGAGTTTATTGCATTATGAGAATTACAACACAATGTCCTCAAACATGCTAATACAAATCATTTTAATAACTTCTACGATTGTTTTTACATTGTAATAATGAAAATTTCGGAGCAGCCAAAAAAAAAAAAAAAAAAAAGAATAGAAAAATCAGCCGGTCTCTTTATCAGAAAAAGAGCAATTTCTTTGGTTAAAGATTACTTAGTACACAACCGTACAAAACCTTCAACGAGGAAGCTTGATGGATGCTACATTTAGCTAGACTAATCATTTTGATTGTGATTTATACATGAGTTCACATATATAATCCATAATGACATAACAGTTAATTATGATTATAATGTTTATAGTGGCATGCATATATTGTTTTTGCAATTTGAAAAATTTTTAAATAATGAACTATATATAGGCAACAAAAGTTCAGATTTTACTCTGTAATCTATTAGAGCAAGCGAAAATCAAAAGCATACAATGGATTGCACTTGTCTTCCCGTCTCTTGGTGATGATAGTTTCTCCTCATGAACAAGCCAATAATCCAACATCAAGGGGGCAACCAACACAAAAAATTGAACCAAAAATACCATAATCATTGTTTATTTTATAACATTATGTTTTGTGGCAACAACTAACAAAACTAAAGATTAAAAAAAAAAAAGACAATGACATACTGGTAATCAAGAGAAAATATAGTAATTAATTTCTACTCATTGACTTACAGAGTATTTGAACCCTTTAATCACTAAACTCCTCAACACATTCCTCCTCACTTGACTCTATACAATCAGAGTTACCATGGGTTTTAAATTCTGGGACCCTTTCAATCCTTTTTGGGTTTGGCATATCACTAGAGCTTCCTTCTCCATTAGGTCCAGCCCCATCATAATCATCACAGGTTCGCTTTGCTATGTTACCTTCTCCTACCACTACTGAATTGTTGAAATTATGATGGAGAATACTCAAGTTCTCATAAGGAATGATGTTGATGTTCCTACTCCGAGCCATAGTTTGCTTTAGATCTTCCATGTCTTTCTTGCATACCATATGGAACCCACATTTCTTCACCGCCACATTTGAATTGGTTACAATTTTAATGCCAATCTGATTGAATTCATTTGCATCACATTCCTTCAGTAGTTTTATGTCCTCCAACTCATTGTAGTATTGATTAAGCAAATAAAGTAGCCAAACATTTTCTGATGAACCAACTTCTAATTCAATTTGTGGAGAAGAATTCAATTTATTTCCATTCACTATCAACTGACAGAACAGTGAACAGTGGCCCTTTTGGAGATGTGGAAGAGAACAAAATACAGCACAAATAGCAATCCCTAGCCACTCATTAGAACACAAATAAGAAGAAGGCTTTTTTATATTCACTTCAGCCCCCATACTTAGATGCCTAAACCACTTCGGAATTACACTTCCAGGAATAATCATATCATATCTCCGATTGTAATTACGAATGTCAAGCCTACCGTGAAGAGAGAGTCCGTAAAACATACAAAGCAGGTTGTCTATAACAGAGAGAGAGAGAGAGAGAGAGAGAGAGAGAGATACTTGAAGGTGCTTTCTTATCACTATAAAAAAACATGTCAATGACACCTTGATTGTCAGCCAATTTACTGCAATTTGAAAGAAAAAGCTCCGCCTCACATAAAGAATTAGGTTTTAGTATATCTGGTACCATTTCTAGTGAGGTACAACAACCTCCCCAAACATGTACGATACTTAATGGAAGTTTTAGCAATGATCGAAGACTCGTACAATTCTCCAAATATATTATTCTCAACTTACATAGTTGACTGATGCTATCAGGAAGGCAAACAAAACTATTTCCCTCTAGATCTATTTCCTCTAAAGAGAATAAGCAACCAATATCATTGGGGATTGCCTTGAGATTGCAGTCACTTAGGTTCAATTTGGTCAAAGAACACAAACCCGATAGAGAGGACAATCCCACGAGATTTGGACTTTTTGGCCTTGAATAAAAAGGGAGGAGATCATACCAAGATGTAGATTTACATTCATGGAAAGATAGCATAAGATTTTTTAACAGACCACTGGAAGAAGGCACCTCTTTTATAGTAGTTCCACTCACATCTAACTCTTCTACACTTTCAGCTTTCCTCAATATCTCAGGTAGTCCCTCAAGTTTTGAGCATCCAGTAATACTCATCTCTTTGAGCATCTTCAAATTAAAAATGTTGCTTGGTAGACATGTGAGACTTTTGCAATCTTTTATATTCAATAAAGCAAGGCTGGTCAAATGCCCAATTGATGTGGGTAGTTTAGTAATAGCAAGTTCATCCAAGTAGAGCTTCAACACATGCCGCATGTTTTCCCCAAAGTCTGGAATCTTTTTAATTTTTAAGCATCCAAAAATAATAAGAGTCTCAAGAGACTCCATTTCAAGCTTGGTTGGAAGACTTTTGAGGTTTCTACAACCTTTTATACAAAGATGAATTAACTTTTTATGAACTCCAATTGATGGGTGCACCCCACGTAGATTTATACAATCTTCAAGAACCAATTTCTCAAGAATTGGGACTTTGTTAAAATCAAGGGTTTCAATAAGTTTTTGAGACTTGGTAAATTGTATGAATTTCATCCTCTCAAAAGTCTGTTAAAAGCCCCAAAAAGAAACATAAAACAATTAAGCATTTATAAAATCTTACAGTTGAATGCAAAATAAAAATAAAAAATTGTTTAAGGGTACCTATATTACCTTTAGATGGAGACTTGATGGGAAAGATTTTGAAGAGTACCCATTCCAAATAAGAACTCTTAAGCTATCCGGTAGATGTTTGGGATCATGTAAAAGGTGAACATTCTCAATTACAAGCAATTCAAGATGATGCATCTTTAAAAATGATTTAGGATTCTAGTATGCCTCTTTAGATTTAGGCAACTTTAAGACAATGCCTTGAATTGCTTCAGTTCCCTAAAAATCATGAACAAAAGGGATTACTTAGTTGCAAAATGTATGGTTGCCAATGCTACTATAAGTTAAACTAGTTTGAATATATAATATGATAGGCTATATGCACAAGCTTGCTAAATAACCTCTTACCGTATTGTTATTTAGTACATTATTAATGTCCTCAATTGACCATAGTCTGCTACACTTTCCAGGCTCTTTAGGGCACTCTTCATGAACTATTTTTCGGTACATTTCTTGTAGTAAATCATGCATTCACACTTGAGAGTCATTCATTTTTATGAGAGATTTATCAACAAGAACCTCTAATCCAACATCAGGGTAAAGGTTAAGATAATCTAGTATTTCTACTACTCTATTTTTACTCACATGATTAAAAAAACATGCAATGTATAGAAATATTTTTTTCTCTGTTTCGTGTAGTCCATCATAACTTATTTTAAGTTTTTCAAGAATTGCACTTTTAGGAAATTCTTTGACCCTTTTTAATGTACTTTTCCATTGATCAACACCTATACTGAGCAAAAAGGAACCCAAAGTTTCAGTAGCTAAAGGAAGACCTTTAGCATAATGCACAACATCTTTGGACAACTCTAGAAAATCTTTGGGAGGATGATCAAATGCTTTCAAACTCAAAAGATGAAGAGCTTCATCATCATTCAATCCTTCAATTTCATATGTTTCATTTGCTATTTGTAGTAAGTGCTTATCCCTTGTTGTTATGATTATTTTACTACCTAAACCAAACCAAATATGATTCCCAGCTAACTTGCTTAATTGGTCTAATTGATTTACATCGTCAAGAATGAGAAGAATTCTTTTATGATGTAGCCTATTCTTGATTATGAAAACTCCACCATCAACACCGTGTATACTTATACTTTTCATTCAAAAGTTGAAGAATAAGTAGTTTTTGTAGTGGAACTAGACCTTTTTTCTAGATTCTTCCCTAACATTGGAGAGAAAACAACAACTTTCAAACTTCTCAGAAACCATGTGAAAAACAACTCTAGCAAGAGTTGTTTTACCAATTCCTCCCATCCCCCAAATCCCTATAATGTGAACATCATTTGACCCTATAGCCAAACATGACTCCAATTTCTCTCCTCGAGAAATTGTTCCTACTTGGTCTTCATTATATTCTGAGAATGCATAACTCAATTTATGCCATATGTCTCCCACAATGTTTTGGATGATTTTTGACTCAGGCCTGCAATGGAGAGAACGTTATGTTGTGAGTTTAAACCACCAATAAATAGGCCACACAAAAGAAAATAAGTAGAAATCCAATGTTATATTCTTTCAATTAGACCCTAAAAAAAAAAAAAAAAAAAATTAACTAACTGGGTAAAGGAAAAGTTGAAAGAATCATGAAGGTGTGTGTAGGTTTTCTTAAGATTCCAAACAAGATTAGAGATAAGAAGAGTAAGAAAAAATAAAATTTGAATATTCAAGAAAAAGTAATCTGTCAAATTGGATTACCTATTCACTAAATGCCACCCTTTAAGATTGGTCACTTCTGTCAAAGCAGCTTTCCACCTTTCAACCTTCTCCATATTTTCCCTAAATGGTTCTTCATGTGCAACAAAAGCTTTTTCAAAAGTTCCTAATTGTTTTCGTACATCAGATGGATCTACATCATAAAAAACTGGCAAAACTGTCATTCCCTTCTCTTTCATGTACTCAACAATCTTTCCAAGTTCATCCAAGCACCATATTGAAGATGCATAGTTTTTTGAGAAAATGACCACTGCAATCATCGAATCTTCTATTGCTTTAAAGAGTTCCAATGAAACAGATTTTCCCGTCTCAAGTTTTTCCTCATCTCTAAAGGTGATAATGCCCTTATTTTTCAAAGCTTCATATAGATGATCTATAAAAGTATTACGAGTGTCCTCACCTCTAAAATTAAGAAAGACATCATATTTCCAACGTGGTGTTGTGGAAGAAAATGATGACGAAGATGAGGCTTCTTTAGTGCTCATGGAAGGCATTTGAAATTTGTTGCCAAATCTTGAACTACAATAAAGATTACAAATTTAAAAAGAAGGGTCTTCAATTAAAAGTAAAAGGAAAATTTATGTGGGGTTTTTGTCATTCCTTATTTTCAATTATTAAAAAAAAAAATTAAATTTTTAAAAAACTTTTTATTGTAAGGGGCCATCCTCCCCCGAAAGCTCAATGCCTCCCTTTTTATCATTTTAATAACAACTTTTTTATGATAAATATTTAAACTTTATCTTAAACTTATAGTTAGTTCAAAAAGGTTTTTAGAAAAATGGTAAATTAGTCTATAACTTGGCGTTCTACTCTAAACAAAAACTTTTTTAACATAAAACATTTTCTTAAAATTGTTTTATGCTTTTTTTGGTATTTTAAGTTGCTAAAAATTTTCAGGAAAAAATTATTTTCATAATCAACAAAATAGTAAGGCCAAATTGAAAAATAAGAGACTAATTTTTAAGCTAGATTACACTTTTATTTTTATTTTAAATTAATTTCTTGCTTTATATTTGGTCCCCAATAAACAAAATTTCTCTTCCTCCACTTTCGCTCTGCTTTCTCGTCATTCAAATAAAAACTGAACACGAACTAAATATAAATGTAATAAATAAAATAATAATAATTCTAAATTCACACAGAGCATTAATTGCATAAGAGAAGAGAGAGGACCTTGATGATGCGGATCAGGTTGTCAAAGTCAAGGAGAAGAACAAGAGGCTTAAACGATAGGTCACAAAAAAAAAAAACTTTCTGTGCTCAGTTTGAGATAAGAGAAAATAGGAAAACTTTGCTGGCATTGAGGAGAAGAGAGAACTTCATAGAGAACTTTTGGACAGCAATGGTGACAACTAATGAAGTCTGGGGTTCTGTTCTGTCGGAGAGTTTAGGAAAGTTCTAGGACGTTTCCTGATTGACCCTTAGCCTTAATTTCCTTCCACCAACATTTGTGAGAAAATTATCATAATGCATAAAACAATAGGATAATAACTACGGAAAATGAATACGATTTGAAGTGGATTTTTTTTTTTTTTCAATTTCAAGATTGAGTGATAAGGAGAAAAAATAGAGAGAGATGTGCATGAAAAGTGACTACGTACTTACAGGTTTGAAGAATTGGTGCAGTGCAGTGGTTGTAAAGCTCAAAAGCCTTGTATTATGTGCTAGAAGAAATTTGTGAAACTTATAACGAAAGCACTTTGGATTGAAGATTTCCCTCCCCCTGCAGTGGAAGTTGTGTGTTTTGATTCGCCTTATATTCAGTTTTAATGATAGTTTCAGTTTTTGATTCCCAAATAATAATAATAATAATAATAACAACATATAATATTTTTCCAAAAAAAAAAAAAACTATCTGCAAGAAGAGTTAGAGAACTTACTGATATGGAGAATCGCAGCAATTGGTTGTTGTAAAGCTCAAAAACCTCTTGAAACAATGCTCCTGGATACAGTTTTGATAGAAGAATTTCTTTTGTTTTTTTGTAGTACTAGTTATTGTGCACAGGCAATGCTATCACCTTTGTGTGAGAAAAAACTATTGCAATCTTTTCTTTTATCCTTACTACTACCACCTACTTCTTAAATGTATTTACTCTTGACTTTGCTTTTTTAGGCGTGGTACATGGGATGAACCTAATTAGTGCTATATGCAAGTTATTTACTCATTTCCATTAAGAAAATAGAAGAGAAGAAAGTTCCTGGTAACTAGTACTCGTCAAGTTTCGTTTACACTTTATTTTGCTTCTTTTTTTTATCAACTTTTTTACTTGCTTTAGAGGAAACTTTTTTTTTTTTTGGATAAGTTCTTTAGTTTAGTGGAAATCGATGACAATTGTTCCTACACTTTCTGCTTTCTGCTTTCTGCGTGGTCGAAAAGAAGAGAGTAACTTTCACTGCGGCCAGCTATTTAAGGTCATTTATTTTGCTTTTTTGACAAACTATAGTGTATATATATATATATATATATTTTTTTATAACAATATAATAATAAAAAATTCTACTCATATTACTTTCTTTCTATCTAGTCAGAATCTAGATACCAATGCATGTGACACGCACAGATGCCTAATGGAATCTGAAAACCTTATAACTAATACATACATTAAAATAATAAGCAGTGTGGGGTTCTGTTCATGTTAGAGAGTTTAGGAAAGTTTCAGGAAGTTTCCTAATTGACTCTTAGTCCACTCGTGACCATATAAATGAGCTTTCTTTCATTTCCTGGCACTTACTCCACTCTTAATAATATCAAAATTATAATAATTTTATTACACTTCTCATGATTTTTATAACTTCAATTAATCTATTACTTTATCATTTAAATTAACGATATCTTCTGATCTTTGAAATATTCTTTTGTGCTAAGTCTAAAACACCCCAATCAATAGCAAAATACCGAAATGCCCTTCTAACCCAACCGAACTAAATAAAACTAGGTAATCTTAACTCAGCCCGGTTAAATTTAACTGGGGTAAATTAATCCCTAGCAAATAAACACAATCACACTATCTATGGTAAACACTAAACTAAATTTAGGGGTGACAATTCGTGTTTGCGTGTTTGGTTTGTATTGTGTCTACTCATGAGTATTCGACTATATAAATCAATACTAACTTAGGACGTTTATTAAATGATTCAAAATTTCTCAACCCTAATACGATCTGTTTGTTAAACGAGTTAGCCTTGTCCATCCATTTATTATATTTTATTATAGGGAAAAAAAAACAAATTTTATTAACCCAGTTGATTAGAACTATGAAAAACCCAAAAAAATTGATTTTTTTAAATATAAAATTCAAAACTAACAAGTAATTGCATCACAAATAATCATTCAAAATCAAAGTATATCTCAATATTATAAAATAATCAATCACAATATGTCAAACAAAATAAATCACAACAACTAATAAGTTTGTATACCTAGAGTTTTGAATAGTATATTGGCAAAATGATATTTAGTTAAATGGGTCAAACAAGTTCCATGGATTGAACACGAACACAACATTTTCATTAAACGAGTCAATCGTGTCAACTTGAATATAACACAAACCCATTAATCCTTTACCCATAACCTACTAACTTTGTGTCGTGTTGTATCGTGTCATGTTCACGGGTCGTGTCGGATTTTGTCATTCCTAATTAAACCTACACTACCTATAGTATCCATCATTTAATTTGACTCGATAACCATATGATTGGTAAGCCATCAACAACATCACCTATAGCCACCACCGTGAGTGCAAATGTGCATATTGCTTGCTGTCTTCCACATTTTTGTATCTCCAAGAAAACACGAATTAATAACAACAAAGCCTTAGTCCCAAATTTTTAAGTTTGGCTGTGGATCCTTTTTTTTTTTTTTTTAGAGAATTTCAACTTATAGCGTCTACTCCTGATAATAGCTCTTTATCATCAAGTTTGATTATGGATTCTTGACAGTGGATTTAGTGCATCATTTTGATTTTTTTTAATAAAAAAACAACAAAGACAAATACAAAGTTAAAAAATAAAAAATAAAATAAATTAAAAACGAAATAACGAACCAACCAAAGTTTTGGCCATTTTTGCTAGAACCAACTGGTATGCAATAATCTGTTTTTGGGATTACCCAGCCTAGACTCTTGTTGTAATATTTTCTAGTATGCATTGAGATACCAATCTGCAATCTGCATTTTGCTTGTTAGTTGAGTGAATTCTTTTTCTTTTTTCTTTTTTTTAATTTTTTTTATATAGATTTGATTTATATCATAGATTGTTAATGTTTTTGTCAAAGGATGATTTGGGAATCATGTGTTCTCTATATAAATTTCCACGTTTTAGTAGTGCAACTCTATAGTATGAGATGTTCAACTTTTGGAAGTGCCTCATCAAGCAATCATTAACAATTGCAACGTATATCAAAAGACTCAAAACTTTCGGGTTTGCCAAACAACCCTTTATGGATACAACTTATGATTAGCCTTTATTACATTTCACTCCATGCCAATGCTCATTACTCATAAGTAATCAGTGCTGATTCACAATTCAGACTGGAATGGCTGGTTGTTGTTGAGTAATGCAATGTATGTTTCCACCCCCCCAAAACAATCTCTCTCGCACCTTCAATTTGTTCCACCTGAGACACCAAATATGAAAAGGTTTGTTCAGTACCAACATTGAACAAAAATAAACATCAATTCAATTTAAAAGGTCATACATATATTATTATATCACTACTAGGAAATTAGAGATGGAGATGATGAAGAGTACAATGAAATATTCAACAAAATGGCAGAAAGGGATAAACTGCGAACTCTCTCAAACATTTAAAAGGAGATCCATGACACAGACCACAATTTAGCTGGGATTAAGGCCTAGTTGAGTTGTACTACTTCTAGGATTTTAGTTAAGGAAAGGAAAACCACAAGCATTTTACTTTTATTAATATTTCCTTTTGAACAGTGATTGCTAATCTATGAATGCTCCACTATTATTTTGTAGTACAACAGCATTGTAAGAGACATATTGTGCTTGAATATGCTCCCGAAACAAAAACTACACCCCCCCCCCCCCTCCCCCCTCACCCCCCTCTCTCTCGAACTGCCAGTGCAAGGACCCATTTAACTTGATCATTGGAAGCAATCTCTACTAGCATCAGAAACAATACTGCACATAGTAATGTGATATTTGTAGTCATTCTACAGGAGACGATCACATGCTTGTCAGATTTTTCATTTCTTATATATTCCTAAATATCACCTCCATCATGATCAGTACCAAACCACCAAACCTCCCAATTTGATCATTGAGAGTGGTACATGACCACTAACCATTTAGGCTAACAAAAGAATTTCTTGAAACAAAGCTCCTGGATGCAATTCTAACAAAGGTATTTCTTATTTTTGTAGTATTTGTTATTGTGCTTAGTCAATGCTCTCTCACTCTCACCTTTGTGTGAGAAAAAAACTATTCCAATCTTTTCTTGGAAATTCTAGCATTTTGCCCCTATTTTGTAAAAAAATTGGCAATATACCCCTATTTTGAAACTATTTAGGTCTATGCTCCTGTTTTGAAACTCGATTTACTCAAAATCGAGTTCAGCGTCGTTATAGATCCTTAAAACGTTGCTATAGGGCTCCTTAAAACGCTACTATAGGGCTGAATTCGATTTAGAGAAAATCGAGTTTCAAAATAGGGGCATGAACCTAAATAGTTTGGAAACAGAGGCATATTGCCAAATTTTTTACAAAATAGGGGCAAAAGGCTAGAATCTCCATCTTTTCTTACTTCTTAGAGCATTCTCATCAAGGTGAGTAAAATTTTTAGCATATATACCACCTCAAAACTCAAAATTTTAGCTTTTAACAACTCATTTTACAATACACCAAACATCAAAGATTCTATATTTTTTACCATTTCATTTAAATAATATAAACTACTCATTAAAATAATAATAAAACAACTACACCAAAACTATAGCAACTAGCCAACCCCCTCCTCCTCCACCACTCCACCACCCCTACCACCGCTCCACTTGCCATAACCACAGTTGTAGCAATCAGATCCACCGCAACCACAAACAACAACAGAGAAAAAAGAAGAAAAACCTCCACATCCACCCACCACACCCACCACATCCACATCCACCTTTGGACCAAAAAAAAAAAAAAAACCCACAAACCAACAGCAATTGGACCAAATCACCACCAACCATAGAAAGAAAAAAATGAAAAAAAACCCACAAACCACAGCCAAATCGGACCGCAACCCACAGCCAAAAAAAACCCACAAACCAAATCAACCAAATCGGACCACGACTCCTTCGATCCACACTCCGACCCGTGCTCCATGGTTGACCACCAAGCTCCGTCGCACGATCAGAGCCCAATTGGACCCAAGAAAAACCACGCAGAAAAAGAAAAAAAAAAAAAAAACCCTCCATCGCCACCACCAAACCATAGCCATCGGACCGACGATCCATGACCACAATCACTGGACCACAGCCATCGGCATCCCACAATCGCCGGAGCACAATCATTAGCGGAGCCCACTCATCGGTGAAGCACAGAGAGAGAAGAGAGAAGAAAGAAGTGAGAGAGGAAAGAGAGGGAAGATACTCAGGCTTGGGTTTCGTCGGAGAGGGAGGCGTCGAGCAGAGGGAGAGAGAGAGAGCAGAGAAATGGTGAGAGAGAGAGAGAGAGAGAGCAGAGAAACGGGAAATGAGAGGGAGAGAGAAAGCAGAGAAGGAAATAGTGGGCGCCAATTGAATAAAAAAATAATATAAATTTTACAATTGGTGAACAGTGCGGTTTCAAATATGAAACTGCACTCTTCATCAATGCCAAAATTTTTGACATTTGAAACTCTTGATGGAGCAAGCTTTTAGGCAAAAAATGCTAAAAAAAAAGCATCTTTTAGCATTTAAAACCCTTAACGAGAATGCTCTTATTAAATACATTTGACTTTGCTTTTTTGGTTTCTATAGGCGTGGAACATGGGATGAACCTAATTAGTGCTATAAGCAAGTAATTTATTCCTCTCCATTAAGAAAAGAAAAGAGAAGAAACAGGAAGCTCCTGTTAACAAGTACTCATGAAGTTTTTGTTTACACTTTTATTTTGCTTTTTTTTTTATCAACTTTTTGACTTGCTTTAGAGGAAACTTTGTTTTATGGGGATAAGTAATTTAGTGGAAATTTGATGAGAGTTAAAAAGAAGAGTAAGTTATTTGTGTTGCCTTTTGACAAACTATAATGTTCTTCTATTCATATTGCTTTCTTTCTATCTATTCATATGTGACTGACGCGCATAAATGCAAGTGGAATCTGTGAACCTTATGACTAATAAAAGCAGTGTGTAAATTGTAAATTACAGCTGAAGAAAGGGTACATCCACCAACTTCTTTGATTGTACCTTATATTTACTTTTCCTTTTTCTAATACAAATCTACAACACGAACAAATTCTAGGAAGTTTCCTGAGATTGACTCTTAGTCCGCTCGTTGCCGTTGGGACCGAATAATTGAGCTCCTGTTTTATTTCCTAGCAGTTGCTCCACTCCTATAAATATGAAAATTATAATAATTTTATTACGTGATTTTTAAAACTTTATCGTAAAGTGTTTTATTTGGGGGTGGGGGGGAAATACATTTCTCCTTTCTATGTTTTGGGTAATTCACAATTTCTCCTTACCTTTAAAATCAATCAATTTTCTATTTTAAATTGGAAAATGGGCAAATATTATCAATCTGTTACTTCATTAATTAAATTAATAGTATTTTTTTTTATTCGTGAAATATTCCTTTTTGCTGAGTCTAAAATATCTCAGTTAATAACAAAATACCAAAGTGCCCTCCTAACCCAACCGTGTAAAATAAAACTACGTAATCTTAACCCAAACCGGTTAAATTTAGCCTAGGTAAATTAAACCCCTACCAAATAAAAACAATTACACTACCTATGGTAAACAGTAAACTAAACCTACACGGCCTGCAGTATCCTTTATTCAGTTTAACTCAATAACAATATGATCGGTAAGCCATCAACAGCATCACCTATAGCCACCACTGTGAGTGTAGGCGTGCGCGTTACTTGTTGTTTGCCACATCTTCATATCTCTAAGGAAGAACGAAATAACAAAAAAAAAAAGCCTTAGTCCCAATTTTTTTAGGCTAGCTATATGATGCGAGATGCAGAAGTGTCAAGAAGTAGAACACGTCTACTTCTAGAAAACAAGAAACGTTTACTTCTAAAAATAACCTTAAATCCATGAGGGTCCTTAAATCTACAAGGATAAAGGGTCTAGAATCCACCAGAAAATAGAGAGACAAAAAGTCTGAATTTTATTGATTGAATAATTGTTATATAAAAAAAAATTTTACAGACAAGAAAATATATTCTAAAATAACTACTAATTAATATCTAACTATAATAGGAACCAACTTTGACCTAAAAAGCATTGCAAATACCTAAAAATAATGAAATAAATACCCTAATTAGGAGTATTTAGTACATCACTACGGATCCTTGACAGCGGATTTAGTAACACAAAGTGCAATAGGACTCATGAATAATACAAAAAAGAAACTAAAAACTCAAATAAATTGAAATTTATAAGCTCATGCCAAATGGGCTCTAAGTATTTGCCATTTTTGCTAGAACCTCCAAAAAAAAAAAATTCAAAACGAGGATTAAATGCATATTATGTAAAGGTCATATTAACAGGTGTCCTTAGGACAATTATTAACAAACTATTTAGGAAAGTTTTGTAACTAATTTATGAGAAATATAAAAAAGGTCAAAAAATTAATTTTTTTTTATTTTTCTTTAAATAATTTTTAAAAATAATTTATAAACCTGCATCAGTTAACATTTCTCATAAATATACTTTCTTTTAAAAAATGGTTTGGCTATTGAGAGAGAGAGAGATAATTCTTGTTACTTGCTTCAAATTGTGTATATTTGATTGCCCCGTATTCATAATTTCTTGATTACTTGCTATAGGTTGTTTAAATTAGCTAGGTGCACTACACTATTATTTGATCATAGGAAAAAAGTCCAGATGAGAGTTGGAATAAGTGTGAATAATTAAGCTAAAGCATAGCTAGCAAATTAAAACGATGCAACTATAAATGGTTTCATGGAAGCCAGCTATAAAGTTTTTTTGTTTTTTTTTTTTTGTTTTTGTTTTGTTTTTTGTTTTTTGTTTTTTTTTTTTTTTTTCGCTTCATCAGTATAACTCTACTGATGAATTATTCTACTAACGAACTTGTTCTACTGACGAACTTACGCTTCATCAGTTTGGACGAACTTACTCTACTGACGAACTTACTTGACTGACGAACTTACGCTTCATTAGAAATCTAAGAAAAAACACCTAAAATATTGTACCTAAATTTTATCCATAATAATTTCACTACGCTTTTTATGAGTTTTATTTTTTATTTTTTTTAAAATTGATACTAAAAAAAAAACTTTAATAAAGTGTTTTATGGGGGAAAAAAAATACATTTTCCCTTTTACATTTTAAGTAGTTCATAATTTTTCCTTATTTTTTAAACTAATTAATTTTTTGTTTATATTGGGAAATGAACAAATACTCTCAATATGTTACCTTATTAGTTAAATTAATAGTATTTTTATTGGTGAATATTCCTTTTCTAAGTCTAAAATATCTCATTAATAAAAATACAAAGTGCCCCTAACATAACCCAAGTAAAATAAAACTAGGTATTCTTAACCCAAACCGGTTAAATTTAGCCTAGGTAAATTAAACCTCCAAATAAAACAATTACACTACCTATGGTAAAAGTAAACTAAACCTACACGGCCTGCAGTATCCTTTATTCAGTTTAACTCAATAACAATATGATCGGTAAGCCATCAACAGCATCACCTATAGCCACCACTGTGAGTGTAGGCGTGCGCGTTACTTGTTGTTTGCCACATCTTCATATCTCTAGGAAAAACGAAATAACAAAAAAAAACCTTAGTCCAATTTTTGAGGTTGATTATGGATCCCCGACAATGAATTTAGTGCATTTTGCCATTTTGATTATTATTTTTTTAAATAAAGACAATAAAAAACAAAATGTACCGCCTAAGTTTTTGCCATTTTTGCTAAAGTCAACTTCTAATTTGAATTTGTTAATTCATTTCAAAGCCAGGATTCATTAATGGGGTTCCTTAGGACAATTATTAATAAATCATTTTAAGAAAGTTTTGTTACCACTTTTATGGGAATGTAAAAAGTCATAAAAATTAATTATTTTTTATCTTTTCATTAAAAAAATTAAAAAAAAAAAACCTTCTAAAAATATTTTGTGAACTAACATCCATTAACTTTTTTCATAAATATACTTTCTTTTAAAAAATGGTTTGCTTAGGTCATAAAATTCTACTTTAAGTAATAGTGAGAGTTATTAAGGCCACGTTTTAAGAAATCAAACCATTGACCAAATTAAACTCTTTTAATGCTAAAAACAAAGAAAAACAAAAAAAAAAAACAAAAAAAAAAAAATCTTTTTATATGCTTATACGGTAGAATNACATCCACATCCACCTTTGGACCAAAAAAAAAAAAAAAACCCACAAACCAACAGCAATTGGACCAAATCACCACCAACCATAGAAAGAAAAAAATGAAAAAAAACCCACAAACCACAGCCAAATCGGACCGCAACCCACAGCCAAAAAAAACCCACAAACCAAATCAACCAAATCGGACCACGACTCCTTCGATCCACACTCCGACCCGTGCTCCATGGTTGACCACCAAGCTCCGTCGCACGATCAGAGCCCAATTGGACCCAAGAAAAACCACGCAGAAAAAGAAAAAAAAAAAAAAAACCCTCCATCGCCACCACCAAACCATAGCCATCGGACCGACGATCCATGACCACAATCACTGGACCACAGCCATCGGCATCCCACAATCGCCGGAGCACAATCATTAGCGGAGCCCACTCATCGGTGAAGCACAGAGAGAGAAGAGAGAAGAAAGAAGTGAGAGAGGAAAGAGAGGGAAGATACTCAGGCTTGGGTTTCGTCGGAGAGGGAGGCGTCGAGCAGAGGGAGAGAGAGAGAGCAGAGAAATGGTGAGAGAGAGAGAGAGAGAGAGCAGAGAAACGGGAAATGAGAGGGAGAGAGAAAGCAGAGAAGGAAATAGTGGGCGCCAATTGAATAAAAAAATAATATAAATTTTACAATTGGTGAACAGTGCGGTTTCAAATATGAAACTGCACTCTTCATCAATGCCAAAATTTTTGACATTTGAAACTCTTGATGGAGCAAGCTTTTAGGCAAAAAATGCTAAAAAAAAAGCATCTTTTAGCATTTAAAACCCTTAACGAGAATGCTCTTATTAAATACATTTGACTTTGCTTTTTTGGTTTCTATAGGCGTGGAACATGGGATGAACCTAATTAGTGCTATAAGCAAGTAATTTATTCCTCTCCATTAAGAAAAGAAAAGAGAAGAAACAGGAAGCTCCTGTTAACAAGTACTCATGAAGTTTTTGTTTACACTTTTATTTTGCTTTTTTTTTTATCAACTTTTTGACTTGCTTTAGAGGAAACTTTGTTTTATGGGGATAAGTAATTTAGTGGAAATTTGATGAGAGTTAAAAAGAAGAGTAAGTTATTTGTGTTGCCTTTTGACAAACTATAATGTTCTTCTATTCATATTGCTTTCTTTCTATCTATTCATATGTGACTGACGCGCATAAATGCAAGTGGAATCTGTGAACCTTATGACTAATAAAAGCAGTGTGTAAATTGTAAATTACAGCTGAAGAAAGGGTACATCCACCAACTTCTTTGATTGTACCTTATATTTACTTTTCCTTTTTCTAATACAAATCTACAACACGAACAAATTCTAGGAAGTTTCCTGAGATTGACTCTTAGTCCGCTCGTTGCCGTTGGGACCGAATAATTGAGCTCCTGTTTTATTTCCTAGCAGTTGCTCCACTCCTATAAATATGAAAATTATAATAATTTTATTACGTGATTTTTAAAACTTTATCGTAAAGTGTTTTATTTGGGGGTGGGGGGGAAATACATTTCTCCTTTCTATGTTTTGGGTAATTCACAATTTCTCCTTACCTTTAAAATCAATCAATTTTCTATTTTAAATTGGAAAATGGGCAAATATTATCAATCTGTTACTTCATTAATTAAATTAATAGTATTTTTTTTTATTCGTGAAATATTCCTTTTTGCTGAGTCTAAAATATCTCAGTTAATAACAAAATACCAAAGTGCCCTCCTAACCCAACCGTGTAAAATAAAACTACGTAATCTTAACCCAAACCGGTTAAATTTAGCCTAGGTAAATTAAACCCCTACCAAATAAAAACAATTACACTACCTATGGTAAACAGTAAACTAAACCTACACGGCCTGCAGTATCCTTTATTCAGTTTAACTCAATAACAATATGATCGGTAAGCCATCAACAGCATCACCTATAGCCACCACTGTGAGTGTAGGCGTGCGCGTTACTTGTTGTTTGCCACATCTTCATATCTCTAAGGAAGAACGAAATAACAAAAAAAAAAAGCCTTAGTCCCAATTTTTTTAGGCTAGCTATATGATGCGAGATGCAGAAGTGTCAAGAAGTAGAACACGTCTACTTCTAGAAAACAAGAAACGTTTACTTCTAAAAATAACCTTAAATCCATGAGGGTCCTTAAATCTACAAGGATAAAGGGTCTAGAATCCACCAGAAAATAGAGAGACAAAAAGTCTGAATTTTATTGATTGAATAATTGTTATATAAAAAAAAATTTTACAGACAAGAAAATATATTCTAAAATAACTACTAATTAATATCTAACTATAATAGGAACCAACTTTGACCTAAAAAGCATTGCAAATACCTAAAAATAATGAAATAAATACCCTAATTAGGAGTATTTAGTACATCACTACGGATCCTTGACAGCGGATTTAGTAACACAAAGTGCAATAGGACTCATGAATAATACAAAAAAGAAACTAAAAACTCAAATAAATTGAAATTTATAAGCTCATGCCAAATGGGCTCTAAGTATTTGCCATTTTTGCTAGAACCTCCAAAAAAAAAAAATTCAAAACGAGGATTAAATGCATATTATGTAAAGGTCATATTAACAGGTGTCCTTAGGACAATTATTAACAAACTATTTAGGAAAGTTTTGTAACTAATTTATGAGAAATATAAAAAAGGTCAAAAAATTAATTTTTTTTTATTTTTCTTTAAATAATTTTTAAAAATAATTTATAAACCTGCATCAGTTAACATTTCTCATAAATATACTTTCTTTTAAAAAATGGTTTGGCTATTGAGAGAGAGAGAGATAATTCTTGTTACTTGCTTCAAATTGTGTATATTTGATTGCCCCGTATTCATAATTTCTTGATTACTTGCTATAGGTTGTTTAAATTAGCTAGGTGCACTACACTATTATTTGATCATAGGAAAAAAGTCCAGATGAGAGTTGGAATAAGTGTGAATAATTAAGCTAAAGCATAGCTAGCAAATTAAAACGATGCAACTATAAATGGTTTCATGGAAGCCAGCTATAAAGTTTTTTTGTTTTTTTTTTTTTGTTTTTGTTTTGTTTTTTGTTTTTTGTTTTTTTTTTTTTTTTGGCTAAATGAAAATAGGGGATCTCCGGTGTGGGCTCATCGATTCCACGCCATGTGATGGTAATGGGTAATACCATGTGTACCACACGGGCCTTACTAGGTTATTGCTCAAACCACTCCTCTCTAGGTGCAGAATGAGGACTCTTACTATCAAGTCACACCTCGTATGATAGCTATAAAGTTATTTGTATTGGTTTTTGACAAACTATAAAATGTTCTATACAATTGCTTTCTGTCTATCTATTCATGTGTGACTAACACGCATAAATGTGTAAAGCAGCTGAAGAAAGGTACATCCATCAACTTCTTTGATTGTATCTTATATTTACTTTTCTTTTTTTCTACTACAACTACAAGTTCTAGGAAGTTTCCTGATGGACTCTAGTCCACTCATTGCCGTTGAGACCAATTTTTTTTTTCCTTGCACTTAGAATCTGTTTGGGATTTACTTATTTTGCTGAAATTGAAAACTTTTTACTGAAAGTACTATAGATAAATGTAAAAGTTAGCTAAAATAGTGCAGTGAGATCCATGAATAGTACCAAAAAGTGTAGTGGGCCCATGAATAGTAATAAAAACAAGTTGAATAGTAAAATAAGTTGGCAAAATTAATCATGCCAAACGAACACTTAGTAAGCATTTGGATACGCCAGCGTCTGTGTTTTAGCTAGCGTTTGCGTATTTAAGTAGGTCCCGTGCACTGTTCAAGAGACCCACAAGTACGAAATTCATCAAAAATTTCTTTAAAATTAGGTCTCACACGACACTATTCACATATTTTAGCATTTTAAAAAGTTCACTCAAGGCACAAGTTTTTTTTTTTTTTTTTTTTTTTTTTGAGAAGCCAGACCAGAACTAGGCCCAGCAGAAACTATTATTGCTTAAGGAACATCAAAAGAAAGAAGGTGAACAATGTCATCCGGAACATCTTCAAGCCAAACATCAAGACTCGAAGAATTTTTTGCTCTCTTGGCGAGAGCATCCGCTACTACGTTACAGTTACATTTAACATGACAAAACTGGAATGAATTTAAGTCTGAAGCTAAAATCCTGATGTCATCTATAATGTGCCCAAAGTCAAGGTGGTCCGAATTTTCCTCGGTGATTGCTTGGATCACTTCTGCAGAATCTCCTTCAAAGATCACGTCAGAGAGACCTATTTCCTTAGCGAACAGCACTACCCTGCGACACGCCAAAGCTTCCATGGTTGCTATTGAGTTGGCCAACGGAATTGGCATTGTTAGAGCTCCGATGGCTTCTCCCATGCCGTCTCGAATGATCACACCAATACCTGCCGAGGAGCTGATCTTGAATACTGCAGCGTCGAAGTTTGCCTTGAAAAATGGATACTCTGGAGGTCTCCATTGGTGAAGAGGAACAGCTGAGGGGGCCGTAACAGGGGAGGCTTGCACCGACAGGAATTCTTGAAGCATGGCCCTTGCCTTAGAGCTGATACAATCCACAACAACTGTTGGGTGACCATATCTCGTTGCATTGCGATGGTTCCACATAACCCAGGCCACCATGATGAATAATTCCTTTCTGTAATCCTCCTGTACCTGCAAAAAACAATCCAATAAATCGTTAAAGCTCTGAGGACAGGCTAGAGAAGTAAGGCAAGCCTAGGATAGAGAACCCCACACTCCCTCCAACTCTTTGCATGCCCATAGAGCATGAATGGTGTCCTCGGGTGCAGACTTGCATTGCTCACATAAATCAGAGGTGGTAATATGCCGATGTGCCAAGTTAGACATCATGGGGAAAGCATTGTTGCATGCCCGCCACGCAAAATGTTTAACTTTGTTTGGCACTCTCAAACTCCACAAACCCTTCCAAAACTTCCTTTGAGAGGCACCATCCGACCTGCCTGCAGTTTCCAATCTATCAAAGGAGACCAACATTTTGTAAGCACTCTTGGTTGAAAACAAACCATTGGCTGTTAAACCCCAAGTTGGTCGGTCAGGAGGCAAACTGCTGCTAAGTGGGATACCCAGGATGATTGAAGCTTCGTGTGGGAGGAAGGAATTCTCAATCAAATCAGTTTTCCATATACCAAGGTCTTGGTTAATCAAAGCACCAACCTTGGACTGTAAAGACGAAAAATATCTCGCAATAATAACTTCTAGCATGCAATAATTACCACAGAGCTGAAAGTTATAAAGCAACCTAGACTCTTGAGCCGAGATTGACCCCATCTCCACTATAGCTTAGATTTGGTATCCGTTTGAGTATAATTTATTTAATTTTTTTGCTGAAAGTATTTTGTTGAAAGTTTATTAAAGTATATTTGTACTTCAAAAAAAAAAAAAAGTAGGATTTTAAAAGGTGTACATAAAAGCTAAAATCTGAATACTTGAATTTATAAAAAATAAAGACTTGTATTTTCTCATTATCATTATAAGTTCTAACCAAACAAACACAAGTCTTTATTTTCTATTATGTCAAGTCTTTCTCATTATAATTATAAGTTCTAACCAAACAAACACAGGTCTTTATTTTCTATTATGTCTTGTTTTTTGTTTTTGTATTTTTTGTTTTTTGTTTTTTGTTTTTGTATGTTTTTTGTTTTTTCCAATTTTTATTGAGCTACCAAAAAAAAAAAAAAAAAAAAAAAATAAAGGCTTTATGAAAGACTTTGGTCTTTATAGACATTGTTGAGACACTTCCAAAAGTTGAACGTCTCATACTCTAAAGTTGGACAACTAAAACGTGGAAATCTCTATAGAGCTTACATTATTCCCAAATCATCCTCTTGACAAAGACACTAAGAATCTATGATATAACTCATAAATCAAATCTATTTTAAAACAATTAAGAACAACCATTACTTACCTAACAGCAAATGCTACAAAAGGTTCAACTACTGATGACAGAGACATGAACTTCAAACAACCAATAGCGACTAAATCAAGAAATTATGAATAGCGTAACCAAATATACACAATTTCAAGCAAGTAACAAGAATTTTCTCTCC